>NC_034427.1:10214066-10228751 GCF_002078875.1 Numida meleagris
CCGCCGAGGAGACCCCGCGGGCGGGAGGCAGCGCCGGGCCCCGAGGAAGGACGAGGGAAGGCCCCCCCGGGCGCGCTGCCGCTGCCCATTAACCATGGTAATGCCTTCTGCTTTGCTATCCTTTCCCCAGCACCTGCCCAGCGCGGAGCCGTCGGGGGGCGGCGGGGCCTCGTGCGGGGCTCGGACTGCCCCGCCGTTCTGCCGGGACCGCGGGCGGTGAAGCGGGGGTCGCTGCCCAGAGCGGAGCCGAACCGGGGCTGAGTGTTGTGCTCCCCTCCTCCGTTCCTCGGTGCTCCCGCATCCGCCCTCCCCGCGAGAGGGAGCGGAGCTGTTACGGGCTGCGGGTCCGGGTGTTCTGACCCCGCTCCTTCCCGATGGGGGGAGAGGAGAGGCTGTGCAGTCGCCCCGTGGCTTTGGGCACGAGTTAACCAACCTTACTGCACCAAAACACCGCTGCCCAGCCCGTCTCGTCAGGATAAACCACCGCTAAAAGTTATGGGTGTTTGGGGAGAAATATCAATCTCTATTTAACAGCACTTTGGCTTATTAAAATGGAAATGGCTTTGCAAATGTAAATCTTCTTGTGCTCCCTAATGCCTTTTGTTTCACTCCCCTGCAGCTGGAGGAGGGAAGGGGGCTTACTGGGCCCCTTTTGGTTTCTCCCCGCTCCCCACTCTGACCTCAGCCCTCTGCCCGAGCACAGAGCTCTGCACTGAGCTCACCCCAAGGCCTCTCCCGTGATGAAGTGCTCAGTGACACTTAACAAAACATTTCTGGACATTGTAGGCCAAAACGCCCCTTGGCACAGCCCGAGCTGCATCCTGTGTCTCCATCTATCAGCCAATATTTTTCCCCAAGATGTTGTCCCCACAGCTTTAGGAAGGTCTGTGCATTTTCAGCCCATTTCCAGGAAAGTGGCTTGCTTTATTCCATTGATCCATCCACAGGCAAGCCCCTTTGGTTGGGTTTTGTTGGGGTGAGGAGGAAGGTTCTCCTCTTTCTTCTCACTGTAGGGCCATCCCCTCTGTCAGACACCCTGTTGTCCGCTGTGCAGTGAGTCCAGGTTTCTTCCCCAGCACCTTCCCCATCCCAGACAGAGGGACAGCATGAGGTCAGGGCTCCCTTCCTGCTGCCCCAGGAAGGATGTTGGTCCACACAGCACCAATCTGCCCCTATATCTGCAACCCCTGCTCTGGGGCTCAGCTCCAGCATTGACTGTGCCTGGACCCAGAGCCGTGAGAAGGGCATTGCCTGCTCGCTGCCAAGCTGAGTATGCGTGCTTGTTGTGCTCTCTCCACATCTCTTCCTCTTGCTGTTGCAGTTCTCTGCTCCGCAGCCATGTGCACATTCACCCTTACTCTCCCTGTGTTGCAGCTGAGGCTTGAGATGAACGCTTGGATCACTTTCTCCCATGCACTGCTGTGTCCACGAGCTCTATGCAATTAATGTCTTTGCAAAACTGGGGAAGCAAAGTCAGCAGGGTGATCTGATGCATGGCCCAAACCCTATTCTTTTGCCCATTTGGAAAGCTGTGCTTTGTTGGGGTGAGGCTGTGACCGGGCAACGCTCTTTGCAGAAAACCCTCCAATGATTAATTTGGAGTTTGTCATATCCAGCAAAGCGTCTGAACCCAAACACCCCATCCATCTCCAGCTGCTTGTCCTTCCTCCTCTCTTCCAAACGCTGCATTCCTGGGAGCTGCTGAGCACACATCTCTGCTTGGACTCCGCTTAACCCCTCGGCTGCTGCAGGGCCGCTTTCCCCATTGGGGTAGCACTATGTGGGGTGCAGTGGGGGTGTGGGTTGCAGTAGTGTGATGTGGGCTCTGAGGGGTTGGGTGACGGCACCGTGCTGCGGGGCCGCTCTCCCAGCAGCGCTGCTTTCCTCCCGCAGGACGCGCAGTCCCTGGACGCAGCGGTGCAGGGTGCCCTCCGCGCCCTCTATCCGCCCTTCGAAGCCACGGCCCCGACGGTGCTGGGCCAGGTGTTCCGCCTGCTGGAAAGCAGCTACCAGGGCGACGGGCTCCGCTGCCTGCTGGACTTCCTCATCCCTGCCAAGCGCCTCTTCGAGCACGTGCGGCGGGCGGCCTGTGTAAGCCGGCGAGCTGCCCCGTGCTTTGCTACCCCGTGCCCCGTTGTGCCCTAAAGCGTGATGCCCTGCACGGCCGTGCCCTGCCCTGGGCTGCAAATCCCATCCCTGTCCCCGTGCCCCATGCTGTGGTGCACCCAGCTCCCCAGGACTGCCTGTCTTGCACTGTCCCCGTGATGCTGCGTTCCCGTGTCACCTCACTGTGTCACCACGGGGGAAGCACCCAGCCCCCTGGGAATGGCTGCAGCCTCAGCGCGGGTTCGTGGGTGGGATCTGCCAGGAAGCACAAGAGCTGCAGAGGCTCCTGCTGATGCCCTGCATTCTCCCTCCCTTGCAGGCTCCCTACTCCAACTGCATCTTCCTGCACGAGGGCTGGCCCTTGTGTCTGCACGAGAAGGTGGTGGTGCACCTGGCACCGCTCAACCCGCTGCTGCTGCGTGCTGGGGACTTCTACCTGCAGGCAGAGCCCTGCCAGGAGCACACAGCACGCATTGCCCTCAAGCACCTCTCACCGGATCTGCACAGCGTGCAGGAGACGCCCGTCCCTGAGGCCGCCTACGCACTGCTCTTCACCAACGAGTGGCTGGAGGAGATTAATTGCAACTATGCAGGGTCCCCCCTGCACACCTGCTTGGTGGCCACCGAGAACGGCATCACTCCGTTGCCATGGAGCAAGATTGCCACGCCAGAGTTTGTTGACAAGCCCAAGGCTGGACCCAGCGGCACACCCATGGCTGCACCAGGTGGCCCCAATCCGGAGCCAGCGGCACCGACTGAGCCAGCGGCACCGATCACACCCACACCCCATGGCACAGCAGAGAGCTCAGCGCCCTACAGCAACATCACTGACATCGTCCTGGGCTGCAGGGACAGCTGGAAGCCAAACCGAGGGAGGTACCCGGGGCTGATCAAGGTGGAGCAGGCAGGGTTGTGGCAGAAGCCGACCACGCTGGCCGTGCCCAGCCTGCAGGAGATCATCAGCCAGAACCTGGAGGGGGAGTACGTGGAGCTGCTGCAGCTCTCCCAGCAGGACCTGGGCCTCCTGGCCACGTCCCGCTCTGCAGCGGCACAGCCCTGGGTGGGCTCCTGGCCCTACAGGGGAGTCCCGAGCTCCCAGGAGGGTCCCTGCACCCCGTGCCAGAGGAGGAGGCTGAGCGGGGAGCCTGGGCAGCACGGCCTGCGCTGCCGGCACCGCAACTCCTACCTTGCCGCCCTGCAGAACCCAGTGAGCTTTGGCCCCACGCTGATGGCGGCCATCCTGGAGGAGCCCGACAGCCCCGCGCCCCTACCTGAGCCCTCTGCACCGGGTGGGAGCAGGGCTGGCACCCCCTGCCCCCGCAGGGCCCGTACCAGGGGGTCAGGAGGGCAGGCGGTGGGGCAGCGCAGCCCCCGGCTCCCCACGGCCCCCACTCGCTCGGAGGCAGCGGGCTCCGGCCACAAGTTCTCCTTCCTGAAGGGCCCTCGGCTTGGGGACGGCGCGGGCAGCCAGCACGAGGGCGGCTGGAGGAAGGTGTCTGCCATTTACTCACCCAGGATGGGCAGAGCCAAGCCGGCTGGGAAAGGTGATGACCGCGCGGGGATGCTGGGTGCTGCATTTCTCTGCCCCATAGTATTCTCCAGCCCCTCTCCTCTGTCCCCATGGGCAGGTGCGGATGTGGCAGCCACAGCCCCTGCAGAGGAACGGTCCCCGCAGAGCATCACCAGCCAGAACGGCCCCTCCGTGCCATGGCAGGAGCTGCACGCCGGCCTGCTGCACTCGGGCATCGTCTGCCTGCCAGGTACAGGGGAAAGAAACCTTCTGCTGGGATGGGGTTCAAGGGGAGGTTGCAGGGCTTTGCCCCCAAGCAAAAGCTCCCACCTAGGAAATTTCCCTTCGTCTGGGCAAAAAAAATCAGGCAGTGTGCTCCAAGCAGCTGACACGGCTCCCAGCTGCACGCAGCCCTCCCACACCATTCCTCACAAATGAAGCTTTTCAGCTTCTAGCTGCCAAATGGCGAACATTTGGATCCTTCCTTTTCCCAAGAACTGAAAAACTGTGGCAAAAACATCCTTGTTTTTTTGGGGGGGAACCATCCTCAGCATCCGAACCATGGCATTTCCAGGGCTAGTGACCGTGCGACAGCCTTCGGGGGCTGGCACAGCCGTCGCTGCCCCTCCAGGGGTTCAGGCACAACCAGAATCAGTCAGGTCTTGTGCAAAATGCCAACATGGGCTGTTCGGAGCCCCCTGGGCCGGCTGGGCGGGGAGGGGGGGTCACTCTCCTGCTTCAACTCCACAGGTGGCACCGACAAGCTGGGCAGGGCCCTTCTGCAGGTGACCACCAGCAGCAGCGCCTGGGGAGCCGCGTGGTGCTCGGCTGCCGAGCTGGTGAGGCTGCTCCTCTGCCTCTGCTCCCTCCCCAGGTAAGGGCCAGGAGGACCTGAGGGGCCCCTCTGGTGACCTCCATCCTGCATGCACCGTTTGGGCACATCCCATTTGCACCGTATGGGCACATCCCACACGCTCCTTGCCATGTCCACACTCCCCACCACAGCCCTCCCGGGGCTGGGGGTGCAGGCCCTGTGCCCCTGCCCAGCACTGGCAGTGCCAGCCCGTGCTGTGCTGAGCTGGCTTACCCATGGGGGACAGGCGCTGCTGTAGCTCCCAGCAGGTCAAGTCCTGGGGAGCACCCTCTGCTGACCCGTGTGATTTGCCTCCTTGTCACTGTGCTGTGTTCCCGTGTGCCAGGAAGGATGCAAAGGACAGTGGGCTGACAGCTGTGGTGGATGCCAGGAAGCAGCCTCCCTCTCCCATCCTGTACTCCGCTCTCCGCTCGGTCCAGGTACGCCGGGGCCGTGCTGCAGGTGCCGGCTGTGTGCCCACAGCCCCTGTCCCATGGTAGCTGCAGTGCCAGCCCTACTGAGAGCCACATCCCATCCCCCCAGCTCAGAGCAGCCCCACTGGCAGCCCAGCCCTGAGATGCCTGAGGCTGTGCTTTGATCTCACTCACAGATTTTCCCCGTAAGCGCCATGGTGTGGGTTTACTGGGACAGATATAAGCATCCCGCAGCATCATTTATTTAGAAAAATCACATCTCTTACTGCCTTCTCATCCCCAGATTCCTACAGGACTGGCAACACTCAAACAACCGCCCCTTTGTTCCCAAAGTTGCTGCTCAGCCTCTAATTCTGGGCACGTCCGCAGTGGCGCGGACAGTCCCTGACCAGGCACAGAGATCCCATTTCCCCTGAGCAGAGCTCCCTATGCAGAGAAGTGGCACTGGTGTGAGGGAGGGGGCTTGTTCACAGGCCGCTTTCCATGGGTTCCTTCTGCCAGGGGAGCTGCTTTGTGAGTGGGGGCAGTGATATGGGGACTGGCTTCCATTTCCTATGCCAGCGAGCTCGGGGCCCTTTTCCCTTCATTACCCATGACTGTGGCCGACTTGGGTCTGATGGCCGTGGCAGCACGGCGGGGCATGCAGGGGGGACTGTCCTTCCTCCGCAGAGCATCTCTCCAGGCTGCATCCACACCGTGCTGCTGCTGGCTGAGAAGGAGCTGCCCTCCCCCCGCGAGAGGCTGCCCGGGCTGCAGGTGAGGGCTGTCTGCCCCATCCCCCTCCCCGTGTCCCTCTGTTCTATCCCATGGCAGCAGCACCCCGCATCCCATGGGGTGACAGCGGCCTCCCAGTTTGGAGCACCCTCCATCCCCTCACTGGGGATCCCGCTCCCCCCTTGGGAGCTCACCGCTGCCACGGCTCTGCCGGGCTGTGCCAAGGGCTGCCTGGTGCTTCCCCGTCACAGCCAGCAGCCGGACACAGGTGTCAGGGTGATAAATCTGAACCAGAAAGGGTTTATTGTTCATCTAGCGCTGCTCAGTGTAATTAATATCATGTGAAATATTGATGAGCCCAATCACCTCGCTTGGCTGTCGTAGCAGATTATTGCAGTCCCACTGATGTCCCGTGCATTCAAACACGGCGGAGCTGTAGTGGGACGCAGCCAAAGCTGCACTGCACGCTCAGCTCCACGGGTGCAGAGCCACAGGGGGATGAGAGCCATGGTCCCCAGCTCCAGGCTGCCTGCAGGGGACAGGACCCATGCAGTCCCACAGCACTCAGTAGCCCCATGCCCCGCAGGTGGAGACCCTGACATCGCTGAAGGCTCTGGGCCGCTTCGTTGACAGCTCCCAGGTGACGGCGGAGCTGGAGGGCACCTTCCCCTACTGCCACGGCGAGTGGGTGCAATTCTTCCAGGTGTCTGCGACCGCACCGTCAGCCACCTCCTCCCTCCCCGCGGTCCCCCTCGGTCCCCAAGGCGCAGAGCACAGAGCACCTTCCTGTCCCACCCCTGTCCCAAGGATAGGACAGCTTGCTGCTGGCCTCGCTCCTGCCGTCACTTCCCCATCCATCTCCACTCTCCCTTCCTCACTGGCTTTCACACGGTGTCCCCAAAGCATTCCCCACTCTGTCAGCTGCTCTGGCAGTGATCCTCCTGCTGCTGTCCCGCTGCAGCCCCTACTCCTGTCCCACTGCCCACACAGCCCCGCTCACCCCTGTGCTTCCCCGCAGAGGCTGCAGCCCTTCACCGCCAGCCTTGTGCGGTCATCGGAGCTGCTGCAGAGCTGCATCCAGGAGCTTCGGAGCACTGACGGTGCGGCAGGGACGCAGGTACCGGGGCTGTGCCCATCGCCATCCTTCATGGCACAGCCTGTGTTACCCATCCTGCAGCCCCTGCTGAGTGCTGTCCCCCGACAGGATGTGGCCACGTGCATCGAGAGGCACGAGGAGCTGATGCGCAGGGTGCTGAGCGACCCGCAGCTGGTGCGCCTGCAGCGCGAGGGGGGGGCTGTGCTGGCCCGGCTGCGCAGGGATGCTGCCCGGCTCCACACCTCACCGCATGTCAGGTACGGGGCAGAGGGGCTGGGACAACCTGCCCACCAGCAGCATCTCCCAGCACTGGCACCCACTGCCCGGCACCCTCCTGCCATGCCCACAGCCGGTGCCTGAGTGGCCCTGTGCTGGGGAAACGCAGGGCACCAGGCTCTGCGCTCTCAGCTCACAATGCCTGCAGCCATCCCATGGTCCTGTCTCAGGCAGAGCCACTAGATGGGGCCAAGCCCCGGTGCTGCTGCTGCACATGTCCAGCAGTGTCTCTCCCATCCAGCAGCGCCCATCGCATCCAGCGGTGCCGCATGCGCTCCCGATACAGGCACCCAGCCTTGCGCTGCCCACCGCTGACCTTAACCCTAACCCTAACCCCAAGCCCAACCCTAACCCCTCTCCCCACGCAGGGCCGGCATGGATGCGGCCGAGGCGCGGTACGCGCAGCTGGAGGAGGAGCTGCACCTCCTGGTGTCGCAGTCCAACAGCCGCCTGGAGCGGCTCGGCGCCCTGCAGAAGCTGCGGGAGCTGGAGGCCGAGCTGGGCGAGGTGGGTGCTGCAGCCGCCCCGCGCGTGGAGCTGTGGGAACACCGCCGAATTTTCAGCGTTTCCTCAGCTGCTGGTGATGGAGGAAACGCAGATAATGGCAGGATTGCCCGAGTTTGGTTTTTCATTGCACGTACTGTGCATAACTGGGTGGTGCAGGGAAGGGGAGGGCAGTGCCGGGGGCCATCCTGCTGACCCCCGCCCGCTCCCCACAGCTCCAGCACTGGCTGGATGGGGAGGGAGTGGCGCGGCTGCGTGAGATGGGAGCTGAGGAGTGGAGCCCTGACAGCTGCGAGAGGCCCGCGGAGCGCTGGAGCGAGTTCCTGCTGCAGGCAGCGGTACGTATGGCCACCGCCAATGTCACCTCCCAGCACACTGCACAGCGCTGGGCACAGACTTGAACGTGCAAAATCAGAGCAGGGTTCTGACACCCTTACAGAGTTTGGTGTACTCAGCCCAGCTCTCCCAGACTGGGAATGAGATCTCTGCGTAAAATGGGTTTCCTCCAGCCCAGGCCCGGCTGTTGCTCCCAGCTCTGCTGCCCTGGGGCTGCTCCTCGCTCCCTGCAGCAGTCGGGGCCTTTAATTTCTCACTCTGCACAGGGAAGAAGCAATACAGACCCACTCAGGGCAGTGCAGTCCATGTAGTGGAAAGCCAGGCCACGCAGAGCAGACATTTGCAGAATGCCCAATGCTTTGCTGCCTCTCACCTGCTCAGAACTTCCTCTCCGCATGCACTGAGCGCGCAGCTCTGGCTGCGGTGCAGAGCGCTCCGAGCTGAGAGCTGCACCCTGAGCCACCAGCACCGCTCCCAGCGCAGATCTCACTGCTGTGCTGTCCTGCAGGCCCGGCACCGGCACGGCCTGGAGCTGTGTCAGCAGGCAGACGAGCTGCAGGATTCCGTGTTCCCCGAGGCTGAGCCCTTGCAGGCGGCTGCAGCCTTGTTCCGGACGAAGCTGATGAGCTTCCAGCAGCGCGTGGAGCGGCGGCAGGCGGAGCTGGAAATGCTGCATGAGCTGCGCCGGTTCTCCAGCAAGGTGGGTGCACGGTGCCCCGGGGCACGCTGCAGGCAGGCAGCAGGACGCGCAGCACCGTGCCTTGTTGTGCAGATCACGTGCCTGAACGAGGGCTGCAGGCAGTGCTCGTCGCAGGCGAAGCACGGCGGGGTCCCCGCGGGGCGGCCCGAGGCTCTGCAGCGCCTGGAGAGCTCCTTCCAGAGGCTGTCGCTGGAGTTCTCCACGGAGAAGCTGCAGGAGATGCGGGCGCAGCTGCGGCAGATGCAGAGCAGCAGTGGGATGGGGGCCTGGACGGCAGCGTGGCACAAGTACCAGGAGACGCGGCAGAGCCTGGAGGCGATGCTGGCCGAGCTGTGGGAGGGGTCTGCAGCCACCACTCCTGGCCATGGGGCCATGCAGGCTTTGGGGCAGCCCTCGGCCGGCAGCACTCGTGGCCACACCACGGGCGTGGAGCAGCACGATGCAGCCCGCTCGCCTCCAAGCTCCCCGCGGCCGCGCTGCAGCTCCCTCCCGACGTGCGGCAGTGCAACCCCACCACGCACCAAGGGGAACCCACCCCAGCTCCGCAGCCCACCCCGCCGCGTGCCCCCCTCCCCGCCGCGTGCCCCCCTCTGCAGCAAGCCCCCAGCACACGGCTCAGCAGATCCGCGGGCCGATGCCGCCCAGTACTTCCAGGTCTCCAGCCACAGCAGCTTCTCCTCTGAGGACTCAGACACGCAGAACTCTGCTGAAGAAACCCCAGCGGGGATCCCGGCTGTGGCCCAGGACCTGGGGCTGCCTGGCAGCCCCGAAAAGCCCCCCCCGATCGTGTACCTGGAGAACCACCGTGCCACAGGGCTGGGCAGGGCAGACACCAAGTGAAGGTGACCCCTGTGCCCGGGCTGCGCTGTGGGAGCTCCATGTGTGGGGACGTGCCCTGCTTGGGGGTGAGATGTGGGCGCTGCTGCCCAGTGCTCAGAGACCATCGGTGTTTCAGTCTTTCAGCATTTAACACTCTGTGAAGTAGCCATAACCTGACTTACCGGCCCTCACTGGGTTCATCATTAATCTGCCAAGAGTGGCAATCCTCCTGCAAAGGACATTTATCAGTGCCAGGACCAGCGGGCACTGCCAGCAGCCCGTGTCCCAGCGATGAGCGCTACCACGGTGCCATCCCGGTGACACTGACAACAAGCGCTTTGTTCGGACGCACTCATTAACATGCCACTAATTATATTAATGCCAATAAAGCCCCTGGAGCAGTGGTCGTGGAGCACAGTGGGGAACTGTGTCCTGCTGGGTTCTGGGGTCCAGTGCTGCCGGGAGCCCCCACTGCACTGCAGGTGCCACGGCCCCAGTGCTGACCCTTCCAGCAGCTCGTGGTCGGACTCCTCAGCATAAAGGCCTGGGGCAGCTCACAGGTGTCCTCCCCCTGTTGTTAGGGTTGGGAGAATCAGCTCTGTCTGCGGCTCTCCCCCCGTCCCTCCCACTCCCTGGGCACGATCCCTCCCATCACCGTCCGATCCCCAGGACGTGGCCCTGCCTGCTCCATCCTGCAGTGCTGCATGGGACACATGGTGCAGGAGAGCAGGCGTGGCCGGGCCGGGGCGACCATGAGCTAACCAAGGGAGCTCTTGCAAAACGCAATATCTCACATAGAGACTGGTCCAGAAAAACACGGCCCCACTCCCAGCCGTCATACGGGCACGGCTCGAGGCCCCACACGGTGCAGCTCCCCAGCTTAAAGGGCACATGGTGCCCATCCCAGAGTTTGTAAGCATCAGTCATACCCCCTCCAGCCTTGTTTGTGCCAAAGTGAGCTGGTCCCCGGGAGTAGGTGCTGGCAGCACAGTGATCGGCCCCAGGACATCTCTTCAATCCGCTGACCCCAGCCCGACCCACCAACCCCACTCCCACCCACTCATTTCCCTGGTAGCATTTCTGTCGGTGCCTCCCTGCAATCCGGATAGCTGAGTCTATCCCATTCCTTTTGGCTTAAAGGGAATGACCCCGCAGAGGTGCGGGTGGGTCAGTGTGACCCGCTGGGGCAAGCCCAGCTGGTTTACTCTGTTTTCCAGTTATCCCCACGTCCAGAGTTGCACTGAGTTCCATTGATGCTGGGATGGCTCTTTGCCCTTCTCGCAGCACTGCCGCAGCCCCAGCGCTGCTGAGAGACAAAAACGCTCGTCGGTACCTTTGTCATTTTTAGGATGGATCGTTCTAATTAATTCCGGGCGCCTCCCAGCCCGGTGTGAATGGATGGCTGCAGCCACACCGGGTGGCAGCGGAGCGGGATCTCATTGGTGTCATCATAGAATTCAGATGAAATCTCCCCAGCGGCCACGAGTCCAACCCCGTCTCGACTGTGGGGTGCTCCACGCCGAGATGTTTCCCTGTGCTGTACCCACAGGTCACATGAGGGCAGCACCCGGGGTCCCTGGGGGGGCTGGGGGTCCCGGCTGCGCCGTGAGCTTTGGTGCTGCCCCACTGCCCAGCCCCAGCCTGGCGCACGCACTCTGGGTTTTCTGTGTTGTTTTGTAACTCAGAGCGGAGCAGCATTTCCCGTGGTAAAAGAGAATCCTCTCCCAAACCCGGCTAAAATCCCTTCCCAATAAAACAAACAATGGCTTTCCTGTTGTTCTCCCTTTTTTTCCAAAAGAAGAAAAAAAATAGTAATGGTATTTTGCAAACCCTGAGGTTAACTGATAACAGTTTGGAGAGCTTTCTGCTCCTCGGCAGAGGGAGAAGCATTCTCTCGTGATGCTCGGAGCTCCCTGCCCGCCCCCGCCCCGCTCCTCTGCGGGCATGGGGGGTGCATCCTCCCCAAAAGTGTTTTTGCAACATTCTGCACAAATTTTTCTTAGCTCCGCTGATCCTTCAGCACCTGATTTATGGCTCCGGGCCTGACCAATTAAGCTATAACCTTTCCAGAAAGGCAACTGCGGGAGTTAATCAATGTCTCTTTCCCACCCAGGAAATGGCAAAGCCATTTGTCAGGGGCTGCGGGGGGTCCCCAGGAGCCGCGCTCCCCGGTGGGGCCACAGCCCACCTGCACTGCTGGGTGGAATGCTTCCTTCTAAACCGAAGGAATAAATGAATGATGGGTGCAGAAGGAAGAGAACAGAGCGGGACAGCAGGGCTGGGCAGGCACTGAGACCCCCAGAGCTGGGCACAGGGCTCTGTGCCCCTGTTACAACAGCTCCTGGGTGCTCTTGAGCACAGGATGGGGACCTGGAGCAGCGCATGCCACCCCTGCCCAGACCTGTGCTCACTGTGCAGCCAAGGAGTGGGGCTTTGGTTTCTGCAGGTAAGCACCAACAGAGCCGTGGTGCCAGGGGGGCTGAGCTGCAGCGCTGCTCTGTGTGATGCCTTTGAGAGAGCAGAGATCCCTGAGCTGCATCATTGCCTCCAGGCTCCCGCTCCTGTCCTAAATCAGGACATACACAAAGGCAAAGAAATCCCTGACAGCGGGGGCAAAGATGGCTCCAAGCATGGAACATCAGTGCCCGGTACAGCCCCAGCCCAACCCCAGCTGACCTGCAGGCACAGGTTCCCCACCGGAGATGTGAGCGCATCGCTCATCCCAACATCTGGAAAATGCATCCCAGAGGTGCACAGGCACTGCCGCAAATCAAAGCTCTGAACGAGGAGCCAGGCCATCCTGATCCCTCCCGAAGACGCCTGTCAGAAACCACAGAGGTGTGGGATTACTGTGGAAACACGAAGGCACGGTGCGGGGAGTGGGGCTGGGGTTCTTCCAATGAGCTGCTTGGAAATGACACCTGGCAGCTGGAACTGGGCTGACCGCGGGTTGAAGCCGTTCAGCTCACAAGGAGAGAGCTGAGCCCTGCTCCACACCATGGGTACCCAATGCCACACGACCCAGGGGCACATCCCAGAGCTGTTGGAGCCCAGCGCTGGGCCCAGCTTGGAGCCCGGTGCTGGATAAAGCAAGGGGGGGCAGGGAGGGTTGGCTTCTCCTCATCTTAAATAGAAAACACCGGCTGGGCTGGAGAACAAAGGCCGTGAAATCACACATTCCTTCTGGAGCCTCCCTCAAGCCATGTGGCCGAGCACTTTGCCCCCAGGGCTTCCATGGAAGGCGCTTATCTGCTGCCTGGCTCTCCCCCTGGGGCCCCCATTCAGCTCTTCTTGGCAGTCCCCAGGAACAGATTCGTTCAGCTCAGCTTTTGCCTCTCCACCGCTGTCCTACACCGGAGCAGGGTGATACAGGGATGACACTGGGATGACACTGGGATGACACCAGGGTGACATCAGGGTGTCACCAGAGCACACCGCACCCTTCAGACCTGCCCCTCCCAGACCCCCAGGACAGCTCCCAGAGCCCCGTGGTGTCGGGGGGAGCTCGGGACACCCCCACCCACTTCTGCCCCCGCCTCAGCCACGCGGCGAGCACCCCAGGGCGGAGGCAGCCCAGCACAGGCAGAGCACTCAGAGGCAGCTGACGGCGTAGCTCAGGGCTCGGGGAAGACACTGTCTCTTTCAGGGTTTGTTTGCTCGCCTTACTCAGGATGTGCCGTGCGTGGGGCCGGGCGCTGCTCGCTGCACACCCAGCACAGCAAACAGCCGGGACACGGGCACAGCCCCTTTGAAGCTGCTCCAGCAGCGGGTGGGAGTGGGGCAGGCACAGCCCTCCGTGGAACACCTTGAGCATATGGGCTATTTTGGGCATCCGGCAGAGCAAACACCCTCTTAATGCATCCTTGTCTTACTAAGGAGAGTAAAAATAACACCATCAGCACGGCCACCTCCCACCTGCAGCATTTCCACCGTGGGGCAGACAGAACCCCTCCTGTGTGCGGGGGTAAATGGAGTGAGCACCGACTGCAAATGGGGGGATCCCTCCTTCAGGGATGCTGGGCCAGAGCTGTCTCCCAGTGCCCCATCGGGAGCTGTGACACAGCCACAGCCCGGGTACCACCACTGCTCTGTGCTTGGCCCAAAGGCCGTGCAGGAACCAGCTCTGTGCCACCAGCCCCAGCATCACAGCCACCGGGTGCACAGATCCCTGCTGGGCAGCTGGTCCTGAGATGGGACAGAGCTGAGCAAGAAAAATCTGTTTCAGATCACTTTGAGAAGACGGTGCCATGGCACGGCTGTTTGTCACGCACCAACCGGAGCAAATCAAACACATCCGAACGCTGCACCCTGGGCTGCAGAGTTTATCCAAAGTTCACACGTGGTGAGAAGGAAGCAAGGGCTTGTGTGGGCAGAGCTGAGCCTGCACCCTCGGGGTGAGCCTGGGTGCACTGGCACTGCACTGGCACGTGTCACCGCCGGCGGCAGAGGCTCTGGCACATTGGAAGTTTGTGCTGGGAGCGGGGTCAGCTCGGGACAAGCAAAACCCTGCTGCCAGCAAGGGCCCCAATGCCTACATCCCTGTAATGGGGAGAAGGGATCCAGTGCCTGGGAGCTGGCAGCCCCCACAGCCCCTACTGCCACGTGTCCATGGGAAGATCCAGCCCAGCGCTGCCCATGGGGCCGGCGCTGTGGGGACCAGAAGGATGGAGCGGGTTCCTTCCCCCTGCTGCCACCGCCACAGCCCCAGTGTGTGCACACAGGTGATGGAGAGATGCAGGGAGGCTTCGATTAAAGCCATCTGCCCGAGTTACCCCTCGGAGAGGGGAAGCGCTCGCTCAGATCCCCTCCCACCTCTGTCGCTGCTGCAGAACCGGCTGCGTGACGCAGAGCAAATCGGGGTCTCAGCGTTTCCGACGGGCTCGGGGTCTCCACGGTGCTGATAGGGTTGGGGTCTTGGCAGTGCCCATGGGGTCGGGGTCTGGCAGTTCTGATGGGGTTGGGGTATCGGCGGTGCCGACGGGGCCGCGGCAGCCTTGGGGCACACGGGGAGGGCCGCAGCCCCGCAATGCTGCTGGCGGGGGGCGGGTCGGGCGCCGTGGAGCTGCGGGTGCCCCCTCGGAGCCCTCCAGCGGGTTTTCCCTCTGCCATCGCGCGG
The DNA here is from genome assembly GCF_002078875.1 of Numida meleagris. Taxonomy (NCBI): domain Eukaryota; kingdom Metazoa; phylum Chordata; class Aves; order Galliformes; family Numididae; genus Numida; species Numida meleagris. The sequence goes on from NC_034427.1 coordinate 10,228,531, forward strand.
GGCCGCGTCTACAGGAAGGGGGCTGCTGCGGCGGCTCCGAGGCGGCTGGGAATGGCCGCGTATGGAGATAAGGGAAGCAGGAGGGAAACTTTATAAGGAGAAAACATTCCCGAGCTGTTGGCACCGCGGCGGGGGCAGAGCAGCCCCTCTTCCCGCCCGCCTCGCCCCTTTCCGGAAAGCGCTGGGGCTGCGAGGAGGGACAGCTCCGGGGGTGGGGGGGG
>NC_034427.1:10228791-10277638 GCF_002078875.1 Numida meleagris
GGGGGGCGGCAGGTGCGGGTCCGGCGGGGCCGAGCTCCCCTCGCTCGGGGATTGTTTTTTTTTTCCTCGGTTGTTTAAAATAGGTGGGACCAAACCCACTCGGTTTCCTGGAAACTTTGTTTTCATTCCCCCCGGCCCCGGCCCCGGGGGAGGGCGCTGCGCCCGCGCTATAAAGGCAGCGGGAGGCGGCGGCACCGGGACCGGGACCGGACGGGACCATGGCCGAAGGTAAGGGCCCGCCGCGACCGCGGGGCTCCGGCCCCGCCCCGGTTCCGTCCCCGAGAGTTGCGGCCGCGATCGTGAGCGCGAAGGGCGGCAGCCCGTCCGGCCCCGGCCGCGGCGTGCGGGACGGAGCGGGCGCTGTGCCACGCACGGGGCTCCGCGGGGCGCTGCGGGATCGGGGCCGCGTGCCCGCACCTCGCCCCGGTTGGAGGAGGCAGGTCCTCCTGCAGAGCTGCTGCGCCGGACGGGCCCGCGGGAGTCCTGCTCCGAAGGGATTTCGGGAGCCTCGTGCGGGGCGTGGACAGCCCGCACCTGTCCCGGAGCCCCCGGGGGCCGCGCTGCGCTGCGGGCACAGAGCCCTCCCACCGCCTTCTGAGCGCTGCCGGGCTCTGCTTTGTGCTTGGTGCTAAAACCTGCGGGGATGAGCCGGGGCGGCCGGGACGAGGAGCGGCTGCGGTCCTGCACGCTTGTTTTGCAGCGTCCCAAATGCAACATCTCCTTCGGCGCAGCGTCACCGAGGTTCTTGCTCACACACCGTGCGTGGTGGGGCAGCACGGAGCGGTGCTCCTGCTCACAGAGGGGGAGGTGACAAGGACGAGGCCCTTCCTGCCCTCTGTCCCCGCTGCAGGGCCCCATGTGGGCCTTGCTTGTATTTATGTACGGGCAGTGCACGCTCTGCGCCCGCACGCCGTGCCACAGCAGACTGTGCCCAGCGTGGAGTTCTGTTCTGTTCTGGAAACGCAGCGCTTTGGGTCAGCCCTTCCCATCCAGTGCTGCCCAGGGACGGCTCCGACATCACCGCTGCAGCACGGAACGGCCGGGGAGAGCTGAGCGAGGCCAGCACAGCCCCAGCCACCCCATGGCCCCGCTGCTGCTGAGCTTGCTGTGTGCTCTCCAGCGTTCAATGCTCTCATTTACTCTGGCAGCTCCGCTCTGTCAGCGTTCAGGGGTCATCGGCCCCGAGTGATGCTGAGCGATGTCACATCGCTGGGGCTGCAGCCCTGCTCCCGGCACACGGCCCTGAGTGCGGCGCTGTCACGGAGCAGCCGCAGCCTGGGAACCAATCGCCGCCTCTGTCGCTGCGTTTCTGCTCCGTCTGCCCCATTTCTCAGCACTCACGTCGCAGGAAAGCTGCCCGCAGCTGAGGCACAGAAACATCTCTGGCATTCCCTAAGCTCAGCCAAGTTCCTCATCAGAGGGCTTTGGAGGGGACGTAGACAGCAAACTCTGGCACAGAGCCTCCCAGAAAGCGAGAACGAGCACTGGGCTTTGGTCTGGTGCTGGATGCGGCGAGACGCGGAGCACGGCCCTGCAGCGGGGATGCTCGGGACCCAGGGCTGCACTGGGCACAGCAGTTGCATGGGGCCGCGTGATGCAGGGGGGACTGCCGAGGCCCCACAAAGCCCCAGGGTGGGGTTAAGGAGAAATCCCGAGCGCGGGGCGATGCGCAGGGCACATCCACACCCCGGGGCCGGGATCTCCCTGTGAGCACGGGGAGATGCTGCCGGGGCAGAGCCTCACACTGTGCCTCTCACAGAGCTGGTGCTGGAGACGTGCGACCTGCAGTGCGAGCGCAATGGCCGCGAGCACCGGACGGCGGAGATGGGCAGCCAGCAGCTGGTGGTGCGGCGCGGGCAGCCCTTCACCATCACCCTGCACTTCGCGGGCCGGGGCTACGAGGAGGGGGTGGACAAACTCGCCTTCAACGTGGAGACGGGTGAGTGCCGCAGCTCCCACCCAAGGGCTGAGCTTGGCATGCCCCTGCCGTCCACGCACTCCCAGGGAGCAGCCAAAGCAGGCCTCCAGCCAGAGGCTGTCTGCAGGGCTGAGGCCCGTGAGCAGCTTGGCTGTGCCTTGTGAGCCCGCATGGCCAGCAGGGTGCAGGGATAGGGATGGGGCACTGCTCCCACAGCCACCAGTTGGGTGCCCACACCCTGCACAGGGGTTAGGCTGTGTGCATCTACAGGCAAACAAGAGGAAACTCTGTCTGGGGCAAGAGTTATTTTTGAGACGCCGTATCCTGCTGAGTCAGTCAGGCCAGAACTCACAGTGAGGCTGCACCAGGGCTCATGCAGGGCAAGGTTTCCTGGGAAGCTGAGCCCCTCCTCGGGGTGACACCGCAGACGTTCCCTGCACGCCACACACCTGCTGTGAGCTGCGTGTTACTGGCTGCCCTGGGTGCAGCGGGTTGGAGGCTGCAGGCTGGCTTCCAGCCACTGCGCTTGCACAAATTGGGCCAAGGAGCTCGGGCTCCAGCCAAAGCACAGCCCTGCTGGTACGGCCCAGACCAGCACCCTCACCAGGGGCTGTACCTCGTGGGGCTGGAGGGGAGTGGGGAGCTGCCAGATCTCAGCCCCTGGAGACAGCGGTACCGCCGAGGACGCGTGCCACCTCGTGTGCCACCTCCTGCAGGACAGAGGGGATCGGCTCGGCGCAAAAATAGCGCCTGTATTTTTAGAGCTGATGGATTTGCAGAGCCCTGCCCAGGCCCCCGGGATGCTGCGGAGGGACAGCAGGTTCTGCAGGGGGAGGAGGCGGAGGCAGAGCCCAGCGCTGCCAGAAGGACAGGGATAGCTCAGCCCGGCCTCACCGAAAGGGCAGAGAGGAGAAACTGTGTCACTCTCATGAGTTCATGAGTATTCTCGGTGGCTCACTGGCGTGCCGCCCTCGCTGCGGGTGTGGGCTGGCGGGGGACCGGCATGCGGCTGCTCCGGACCACAATGGCCACCAGCCAACCCCATCAGCACCGGCAACCAGGGCTGGGCTGGGGCTGCTATCCGTGCTCCCAGGAGCAGCGTTTGGAGCCGGCCGTGCACAGGTGGCTCGGGCTCAGCTGCGGGGCCCCATGGCTCGGGGGCGGCACGGATCGCTCTGTTCTCGGCTCGAGCGCTGTGGCTGCTGAGCTCATGGCTCACCCTGGGCTGTGTGCACGCAGCGTAGCTCCTGCTGAGAGCGGCCCCGTGCTGAGGGCTCCAGGCTCTGTGCCAAGGGCTGTGCGCTTGCACCATGACCCAGCCGCTTGGTGGAGGGGAGCCCAGCAAAGCCTCACCCTGCGCTGCGTGCAAGCCCCTCGGAAACAAAACCTGATGGGGAAGGCCCCTATCCCCGATCCCAAAGCCTCTAAGCCCAGGTGAGATTCGCGTTGTTTTTCTGCCTGGCCCCACAGGGTGTCACTCCTGGGTCCAGCAGGTGGGTTCTACCCCCCACCCTGGCAGGTATGGGGACAACCCTGCGCTGCACAGCCCTGCACGAGAGCCCTGGCACTGGGGAAAGCTGATGTCCCCTTGCTCGCAGGGCCCTGCCCCATAGAGACGTCGGGCACCAGATCGCACTTCACCTTGACCGACTGCCCCGAGGAGGGGACCTGGAATGCAGTGGTGCAGCAGCAGGACGGGGCCGCGCTCTGCGTCTCGCTCTGCTCCCCCACCAGTGCCCGCGTGGGCCGCTACCGCCTGACGCTGGAGGCCGCCGTCGAGTACCAGGGCTCCAGCTACCACCTTGGGGACTTCGTTTTGCTCTTCAACGCCTGGCACCCAGGTGAGGCTCTCACCTTCCTGACAGCAGGGAGGTCCCAGGGCTCTTTCCCCTCTCTGTGGATCCCAGCAGCAGGCCACAAGCCCCCTCCTCTGTTTAGGACACACGTCCCTAGCAGCAGCTCATGGCTGGGGAGAGACCCCCAGGAGCTCCCAGAGATACAGCAAGGCAGGTGGCAGCACACAGACCTGCTGGGGGTTAATTACAGCTGGCAATTGGCAGCCAAGGTCCTCATCTGCTCACATCCTTCCCCTGCCCCAGGAGCAGCCCCGCGCTGCCCCGCGCTGACCTTGGCTGAGGGACCAGTTTCCTGAATCCTGATGCTTTGTGCTGGCTCTGGAGATAAGGGCTGCGAGGAAGCTTTGCTCACCCAGGGCTGTGCTGAGTGCTGATGCCATGGACATATGGGTTTTGTTCCTGAAAGCATTTCCAGTAAGGGGTGGTGTTTCCAGCAGTGACCCCTGCGCGGGCTCTGATGTCCGCCAGTACTCCCAGTTCCCACCATTTGCTTCTCAGCCACGGAGGTTCCTACTCCTGGGGAAAAATCCACTGTGTGAAACAAAGGGGTGGAAAGTGAAAGAAAACTCAGGAAAGAACAAAAAAAGGAAACAGAGGCTCACTGATACTTTCCCATCAGCTCAGGTCAAACCGGGTGGAAATTCTTGAGCAGCCTTTTTGGACAGGAGCAGCCCCAGCCCCCGGTGCCCTGTCCCAGTGTCCCCATCCCTTGCTCTCCCCGCAGACGATGCAGTGTACCTGCAGGAGGAGAACGAGCGCCGCGAGTACGTGCTGTCCCAGCAGGGGCTCATCTACATGGGCTCCCGGGACTACATCACCTCCACGCCCTGGAACTTTGGGCAGGTGAGCGCAGCGTGGCCCTGGGACCCCGAGCACGGCCAGCCCCCACAGAGCAAACAAACGAAAACCTCATTGCTGAGCCGCCTTCAAAAACCTGGGAGCACACGGGAAGCTCGGGGCTGCGTGCTTCTAATCGGTGCCACCGGAGAGCTGGTGTTTGATAGCAGCTCCCCAGGGCCGCACCGGCCGTGCTGATAACGCAGCACTGGGAGCTGGGCTGCAGCACGGGGCCCTGGGGGCTGCTGGGGTGCAGCCATGCCCCCTGGCTCCCAATGGGGCTGCGTGCAGGGCAGCGCCGGGCTGGGGCTGTCAGAAGATCCTCAGCCCTGACCCATCTGCTGGTGGAGAAATAGGTGGTTTTCCCCTCGAGATTTCTTTTCTCTCCCTGCCTGACAGCTGCGCTTGGCAGCAGGATGCAGCTCCTTATCGCGGCAGCACAAATGGGACACAGCGGCGCTGCCACTGTGCTGCCCCCGCCCGCGGACTGCACGCCTCACCCGTGTTTGCTCCCCTCTCTCTCTTGCACCAGTTTGAAGATGAGATCTTGGCCATCTGCCTCGAGATGCTGGACATCAACCCCAAATTCCTGCGGGACCAGAACCTGGACTGCTCCCGTCGCAATGACCCTGTTTATATTGGCAGGGTGGTGAGCGCCATGGTGAGTGCCGCGGGGCTCTGCCTGTGCAAACCAACCCTCTGCAGCACCTGCAATGCACGAGCACACAGCGTGCTCCTGCATCACAGCCGTGTGCATCCTGGTGCATCCCGGTGCCATTCTTGCACGGCAACTGCATGCAGTCCCATGCAGCTTGTGCATCCCAGCGCCGCTCATGCACCATGGCTGGATGCATCCTGGTGCAGCTCTTGCATGCCGGTGCTGCTTGTGCACCATGGCTGCATGCATCCTGGTGCAGCTCTTGCATCCCTCCGTGCTGCCTAACGATGGTGGCAATAAGAGTAAGGTGGACGAAGACATTCCATCCAGCCTGCTCCTGGTCGGTGCGTCCTGTCCCTTTGCACCCCGGGGCCTCACGGTGTCATCTCTTCGTGTCACCCTCCCAGGTCAACTGCAACGACGAGGACCACGGGGTGCTGCTGGGGCGCTGGGACAATCACTACGAGGACGGGATGAGCCCGATGGCGTGGATCGGCAGCGTGGACATCCTCAAGAGGTGGAAGAGGTTGGGGTGCCAGCCTGTCAAGTACGGCCAGTGCTGGGTCTTCGCTGCCGTGGCGTGCACCGGTGAGCACAACCCCCGGGCCCCATGTCCCACCCCCACCCCCACAGCCACCCCACGTGCACTGCAGGGAGGGCCACAGTCCATTCACCTTGGCCGCCAAGCAATTAAGCCCTCTGTTATTCCAATTTGTCAGGAAACTGAGGGAAAAAATGATAAAGAGCCGCTCTGGCTTTGCAATTAGCTCTGTGCTGTGCCAAGGACAGCCCCGGCCGGGAGGGAGGGGCTGAATTTGTGGCTCAGGAGAAGGAAAGCGGCGTTAAGGTCAAGTTTGCAGTGAAGTAATGAATCCACTGAGATCAAAATAATTTCGGTGCCACCATCACAGTCAGTCTGGGGCAAAAGAGAAGGAAAATCCAAGGCTGCCCTCTGCTAAGTGCGCAGACACAGGGGCACGCTGCAGCACTGCCTTGCTCCCTGGGCTGCGAGTGTGAGCACGGTTAACGTATTTCATGTCTATGAGATTCTGTAGAGAGGAGAGAAATAGCAGAGAGCTAAAGCAGATTTTCTGCAAATCAGAGGAGCTGACAGCCCTCCGCTGGAACATTATAACTGCTGCTCCCCAGGGTGCCTGCACGCAGCAAGAGGCGGCACTGAGATCCAATGGAGGCTGCTGCACGCTGCCTCCACGCTCCCCCCAGAGCACTCCCAGTCTCTCTTGTGCCTGCTCCCCACTGTGGCACCAAACCCAGCGGTGTCCCAGTGCGTTGCCACCCCCCGTGGCACTGTGGCACCAGCGGGAGACCCCCAGTGCCCGTTCCCCCCCCAACGCTGCCCCGCTCCCCGCAGTCATGCGCTGCCTGGGCGTCCCCTGCCGCGTGGTCACCAACTACAACTCTGCCCACGACACCAACGGCAACCTGGTGATCGACCGCTACCTGAGCGAGGCGGGCGTGGAGGAGCGGCGCTCCAAGGACATGATCTGGTGAGCGCTGTGAGCACTGAGACTGCGGCATCCCCAGCGCGGTTGGACGGGGCAGGAGCTGCTCAGCGCCGCGCTTCCCTTGCAGGAACTTCCACTGCTGGGTGGAGTGCTGGATGACCCGGCCCGACCTGGAGCCTGGCTACGATGGGTGGCAAGCGCTGGACCCCACGCCCCAGGAGAAGAGCGAAGGTGCGGCACGGCCGAGTCCCCCTGCACCCTGCCCTCAGATGGGGCGTCCCCGTGGCCCCCGCCACGGCCGGGTCCCGGGCAATAGCGGCGGCCCCGCTCCCTGCAGGGGTTTACTGCTGCGGGCCGGCCCCCGTCAAGGCCATCAAGGAGGGGGACCTGCAGGCGCAGTACGACAGCCCCTTCGTCTTCGCGGAGGTCAACGCTGATGTGGTGTACTGGATCATACAGAGCAACGGCGAGCAGAGGAAGAGCATCCACTCCTCGGTGGTGGGGAAGAACATCAGCACCAAGGGCGTGGGCAGGGACAGCCGCGAGGACATCACCCACACCTACAAGTACCCAGAGGGTACGGAGGCTGCGGAGGGAGCACGGGGTTGGCACCGAGGAGGGGGAACGCCGCTCAGCTGACCAGAGCTCTTCCTGCACCGCAGGGTCTGAGAAGGAGCGAGAGGTGTTCACCAAGGCGGAGCACGAGAAGAGCTCGCTTGGGGAACAGGACGAGGGGCTGCACATGAGGATCAAGCTGTCGGAAGGTGCCAACAATGGCTCCGACTTCGACGTCTTCGCCGTCATCAGCAACGACACGGACACAGAGCGCGAGTGCAGGCTGAGGCTGTGCGCCCGCACCGCCAGCTACAACGGCGAGGTGGGCCCGCAGTGCGGCTCCAAGGACCTGCTGAACCTCACCCTGCAGCCCCGTGGGGGTAAGGCAATGGGGGTGAAGGGTATCGGGGGGGAGGGAGGGACATGGTGCAGTGCTAGCAGGCAGGAGCAGTCCCAGCACCAAGTCCCAGCTCATGCTGGCAGCTTCCCAAAGAGGAAATTCTTCCTGCAGCCACCAACCGCACGCAATGTGCACACAATGGCTTGAGCAGCAATAATATCCATGCACTGGATGGGCCAGGGTAGTGCGGGATGAGCAGGAACAGCTACAAGGAGCACACCCAGCACCCAGCTACATGAGGGGCTCCTTGTCCTCACCCACACTGCACAAGCACCCATGGGTCACTGGCTCAGCGCGGTCTGGGCTGGCAGAGTGCAGCACTTCTGTTGTTTAATCCCGTGGCACAAAGGCAGCGTGAGAGCCCTGCTTTAACCCAGAGCAACATCCCACCACAGCCCCGAGCTGCCCCTGCTCTGCCAGTGCCTGGCCAGCCCCTACCAGGCAGCACTGACCCGCCCTGCAGCGAGCAGTGCCTCCTCAGGGATCAGTCCACGTCAATTTACCACTGTGGCTTTTTCAACTTTGACAAAAGGATAAAGAACACGGCTCAGGCAGGAGGCTGGTGATGCATTCACAGCAGGGCGGAAGTTCCTGCTCTCGCATGCTGGGTGCGGAGGCAGCAGGCGGATGAGCAGATCCCCAAGGGCTGCATGGGATTTTCCCAGCGGCTCCGGCCCCACAGCCCTGAGCTGGTGGGAAAAGCAGCAGTGAACTCAAGGCTGTACCCAGCAGAAATGTGAGGATGAGAGGGCGCAACCTCTCCCATCCTTACATTATTTGAGCCAGAGCTGTCCTGGCCCGAGCCCAGTGCGCCGCTGAACCCTGGTTTGCTGTTGTTACAAATTAGCATCGCTGCCTGGTAATTAAACACCGCTCTGATTTATATCATTTTCCTACAGAACCTTCAGGGTTTGGAAATGCCATACAGCCAATACACTGGAACAAGCTAACTTTTAACGCCAGCCAAGCTTTGCTCTCCTACAGGGGCCCATAACAAATGCAATCAGCAGCCGCACGCTGGGATGCAGCAAACAAACGTTTGCTCCCCGTGCAGCCCAGGGAAGGGGATGCTGCCTTTGCCCCGCAGGCACCTGCATACTTGCAGATCCTCCTGCAGCTCCTCCTACCCAACCCCATGTGCTGGCTCAGGAGCAGCACTGACCCAGCTCTGCTTTGCCTGCAGTGCAGAGAGTGCCCTTGCGCATCCTCTACGATCAGTACGGGCCCAACCTGACCCAGGACAACATGATCAAGGTGGTGGCTCTGCTGACTGAGTATGAGAGTGGTGACAGCGTGGTGGCCATCAGGGATGTCTACATCCAGAACCCGGAGATCAAGATCAGGGTGAGCGAGGGCTCAGATGCTCAAATCCAGGGCAGCTTGGTCCCAGTGCGGTGCTGTGGTCCAAACCCCCTCCCTTGCTCACAGATTTTAGGGGAGCCAATGCAGGAACGGAAGCTGGTGGCAGAGATCACACTGGTGAACCCGCTGGCAGAGCCGCTGAACAACTGCATGTTCGTGGTGGAGGGCGCCGGCCTCACTGAGGGGCAGAGGATCGAGGAGCTGTAAGAGCTGCAGCCAGGCGGCGGGGAGGGGGCCGGGGGGTCCTGGGGCCCACGACAGCTCCCCGGGGACAGGGTGGGAGTGGGGCTGAGCCAGTCCAAGGGCTCAGCGGTGCCACAGGGGTCCTGGGGGTGGCATGGCACAGGGGGAGGGGACCCCGCTATTGACTCCTTCTGCCCCCCAGCGAGGACCCCGTGGAGCCACAGGGAGAGGCCAAGTTCCGGATGGAATTCGTGCCGCGCCAGGCCGGGCTGCGCAAGCTGATGGTGGACTTCGAGAGCGACAAGCTGATGGGGGTGAAGGGCTACCGCAACGTCATCATCGCGCCCCTGCCCAAGTGAGGGCCCCCCCGAGCCCCCACCCTGCTCTAGCCCTGGGCAATGCTGCAGAGAAACAACCGTAAACCTTAGCCTGACCCGCACTGAGGGCACGGGACCCTGCTCCTCCAAATGCCCACTGCCACCACAGCCCCTCTCCATCGCTGCCGCCCCCAGGGTGAGCGACAGCAGGTGCTGCCAGGGCCAGGGGACAGTGACAACCGTAGTACTCCCCGTGCAGCCGGGGCTGAGCCATCCCTTCTCCTCCACTCCCTCCCCATGGAGGTGGACACGGCCCCAGCTCGGAGCCCTCCTGCAGCAGCCCAGCAGAAGCCTCACTCATTTCTGCAGCTCTAAACACGCCCCTGGGACGCAGAGCACATTTCATAACGCAAACAATAGGAAGACAATCTTCTCCCGCACCGATCGCGCAGCAGCAGCACTCATGCCTGCCAGTTAAAGCGCTCTCAATGCCATTTGGTAGAGAAAAGATTGTATACTGTGAGCACAAAGCTGTTTATATGCTATATGCACATATAGCATAAATCTATTTATAGCTCTATAAATACGTACTGCCTAGAACCCTGCTGCATAGGTAAAGCAGGTTATTTGCTTTAATAACTGTTCCTGTCACCGCAGAGATGGTGTGGTGAGGAATGGGACATTGCCTTGTCGGGAATTAACTATGCAAGCACTGAATAAAACCTCTATTTTTCACTTTTAAAGCCGTGCCTGGCTCTTGAGCATCCTTTCCCCCAGAGAAGCCCAGCAGGGCCTCGCCTCTCCTCCTCTCCTCCTGGCTTCTCACCTTCCATGCAGGTGAGAGTTCAGGGGACAGCACCGGGTCCACAGGGCAGAGATGAAGAGTGCCAACCCTACAGCGCAGGAACCACAGCTCTGGGGGCAATGGGATGGGGTCTGTGCCCTCCCCCTGCAGCCAGAGGAGCCCAAGTCAGATCCAAGCACCAGCACCATGGAACCTAAGGGCTGGTTGCTCCAAAGCACGGCCCCAGAAGCGCCCCAGAGAGTTAACAGGCACGAGCCCTGTGCTTGTGAGAGCATCCCTTGGCAGGAGCATTGCTCAGAGCCACAGATGATGCACAGCCGTACTTTAAAGAGCATTTGTTACACGCAGCTCTGCTGAGCCAGGCTTCAAGCTGCTCAATGCCTGGTTTAAAAATAACCGGCAGCTCCTCTGGTTCGAAGCTGGGTCCTGATAAAATAAACATTAGCGCAGCTCTTTCTGAAGGTCACTCCCATCCATCCGAAGCACAGCGGAGCAGGGCTGCTTTGACAAGGAACAAAGCTCGCATGGCAGACACCAAATGCTGCAGTTATGTTCTGGCTCTGAGGTTTGGCTCTTTCAGGGCCGGTTTCTCCCACATTATCCCCAAGCACACTGCACAGCACCATACAAATCCATGCCCTGGGTGTTTCCCTGCTGCCCCAGAGCCCTGCACACAGCTGCTCAGCAGCCCCCAAGCACGGCACTACACCATGGGCACGGCCACGGCCCTTCTTGCTGGGCACTGCTGCTCTGCAAGCAGTGACTTATAGATAGTTAAACACGGACAGCACCCGTTGCCCAGGAGAATTCTTAACGCAGCATTAGCCCAAGTGCCAAAGCAAAGTGAGACCATTCACACGTGGAGGAGCGGTTATTAATACACCACGGCTCGCTGAGATGCTGACTGGCCAAGAATCAGCTGTAAGCTCATTTCAGTCCTGAGCACCTCTAGCTTGGCTTTATTGATGGACCGAGGCAAGGAAAAACCTCCCATAAATCAGAGCGCTGCTGATAGTTCTGGGGGATTGTCAGGTCTCACCAAAGCCCTTCCTGATGAGCATGGGCAGAATTTCACATTCACCCATGGTGCGGGCAAGAGAAAAACCTACCCAGACACAAGGGGCAATGCAACACAAGGGTGCTAGACTAGCACACCCTTTACCCTCAGTTCCCTGGACAGCACACAAAGCACTTTGCAATCCATTTGTGACTGCTGCAGGGGGGTAGATGGCTGTCACCAGCTGTGCAGTCACATCTCATTGCCTCCCTGAAACAGCAGCACTGACGCACGCAGCAGAAGCTGCACTGTTCTGCAGCAAGAACAGAGGGTACCAGTGACGGGACCCCCACAGCATGGAGCGAGGCCAGCCCCACGCTGCCCTCCCCTGCAGGACACCCAGAGTCCATCCCCAGCAAGACCCAGCGACCCCAGCCCACAGGTGTGCAGAGCTCACATTGCTGCATTCCAACTCCATGGCCACTCAGACTGAGCCCCCCAGCCCAGCCCAGCCCTCCCACCACCCATCCAAACTCTGTCTGCACTAGGAAACTGCCACTGGTATTTCCTGGAATGCAGAGCTTGGAATTTGAGTCTCTTTACTTGCTATATTTTTAAGAGGAACATTTTTATCCTTCTTCCCTGCAAAGAAATGACTACATTTCACTTGGCTACTCAGACAAGAATTTACTTTTTAAGGCGACACAAAGGTAATGCATTCAGTGCTAATGCAAATTCCTTTACCTTCACATTGCAGTAAAACTGAACCTCCAAGCCTTCCAGTTTCCCTGTTCTTCTGGGCATAGCCCATTTTCCTTACTTGCTTATCCAAAAATCTCCAGAACATGACTAGCCCCAGGAAATCTGGTGGATTCCAAACGTGCAAATGATAAGTTCAGACAGGAAAGAGGCAGCTGACACCTCTGGCACTTCCCTAAAGGCAAGCAAAATTACTGGAAAACACTTGTCCAAACCTCACCCCTCTCAACAGACCACCACAGCATCCACGTGATGATTCAAACAGATATATGTAAAAATAGATATATATATTTATGAAATTGGTATTTTGTTGGTTTGCTTTGTTTTGCACAGCACTGAATGCAAAGCCACCTCTGACCTGATTTCTTCTGAAGCTACAGCTCTGGACAGGATCTGACCTATAAAATAAGTTGCCCAAGGTATAAAACCTGTTGACACATACCAAACTTGAAAAGTATTTAGGGCATTTGCTTGGCCTTAAGTTTCCTAAGAGCAGCCTGTCTTCATCCTTTTCCCACTGCAGACACTTGGCAGCAGCACCCACCTTCCTTTTGGCACTACACACATTGGTGATTTACCCCATACCGCTGTTCATAACAAGATTAATCACAACCCTCTTACACACAAGGGTCAAGACTTGCCATTAAGAACAACTCCCATTTCTTCTGACAGTCACTTTTTTCTCCACCTCTATTTCACGCTATCCTTCATACCCTGAAAGCTGAGGTGCTGCTCCAGCAGTATTGCAGACACACCCAGAGCTGAGCAGCCTCCTTTATGCTTTTCCTCACTTGGTTTCCACACAAAGACTGGTTTGAGGGGGCTAGCTACACCAGCCTTGCTTCTTCACCCTAATTATAACCTGTCATCTCACAGACCTCAGTATTAGTTAACCAGAATCCAGTTCTCACTCCCTACAGATGTGTAAGCTGACGTTAGTTCGTTACACAAATACCTGGTGAGCAGGAAGACTGAAGGGAATACATCCCAGTGCACTGAAGCAGTTAACTGCATAGGAAGCTGCAAAATGGGCAGATAGGTTTGGAGGAATTTGTTTCAGCTCTGCAAGAAAAATGAAAATAGAAAAATCTCAAAGGCAAGAAAGGACATCCAGTACTCAGCCACATTTCAGGTCACCGAAACCTCTCTGGTTCCTAGGAAGACCACACAAAGGCTGCTTCCCACTGGAAGGAATCGCTTCAGACTCCCTTCTTCTCCTCACAGAAAGCTGCAGATCAAACTTCCTGCAAGTCGATTACAAAAGCAGACTAAATATAGCCTCCTTAATGAAAGATTTGTAAATTGCTAAAATCGTAAGCAGCTTTAGTGACACTCTCCAAGGCGCATGAAACAATTATCACGTTTGCCCAAAGAGACCACTGAATAGCAGTTAATTGGAGTGAAGAACCCATAAGCTCTCCCCCCCCAGAACGTCTAAGAGAATTAATACACAATAAGATGTGAAGATCCTCCTCCTCTAAAGCAGGAACGATTGATTACGCAGCATCAAAACCCTGCAGGAACTGCAGCTCTTGATGCTCGTACAGGAAAGTCAGTTTCCCAGCTTCTGGGTTTGGTTTCTGTTTGCTTCAAAACCTAATTATTTACTTGCCCTCCACTTAACCTGCCTTAATTTACAAGTTAGGAAGCCAGCCTTGTATACCTTGTGCTCGTCACATCAGGGGTCAGTTCTGAGGAACGCATTTTGTTTTTGTTGCAGCAATGAGCTAAGAAAGCTGCCCACCGATTTGGCGTGCGTACTGCTAGGAAATGCAGATCACAGCTGGAGTTTGTCACAGCGATGGTCACATCTTCAAACCTGGCCACATAGATTGCTCAGCAGCCTCCAGCCTTTAAATACAGGGGGTCAAAACGCCAAAGCAAAACCCCCAGCGTGTCGGAGCAGCACCTGCACTGTGAATAAAAGAAGTAAAAGCACTGCTATTCAACGACACCCTCTTTATTCAAAAATATAGATCTATGAGACATTTCAGAATATACTGCTGTCACAAATGGCAGCCTATATGTCTAAATTAATTCCTAAAACAATTAATATACAGATTTAAGCATTAAAAAAAAAAAAGAGATACACACCTTGGGGAAATCTGTTTAACCTTGAGAGAATGTTACTCAGTTCAACCAGATGCCCTTTGCCCAAAAAGTAAAACAAAAGGAAAACCCATGAGACTTCATTTAAATTAAGCAAAATAAAACACACACGCACGCTTGGAAAAAAAAAGTCAAAACATTTCAATAATAAAAAAAAGACAGACATCCACTTTCTCACACAAGATCTGCCCAAAACAACAGCATGAGATGCCAACACATCTATGCCGTTCTTTTTATGACAATTTTGATTTTTTTTTTTGTCTTACAATGGATACATGTTCAATCCATGGTCAAAACAATTACTGGTTAAAGCAACCTCAGGGTAACTCCATGAGCTGAGATAGGATAGAAATTCATCTTCTGGTTTGGGATTCGGAGCTTTGGTGGGTTGTTCTGTTTCCCTTGATTTTATTTTATTTTATTTTTCCTTTTTAATTTTTTGACAAAAGCAGAAAGAATAGAGTGCTTTACGTGAGTGACATTTGGTCCACAAATGGTTGCAAGATCAAACCAATTCATGGAAGAAATAGTTCCACCATTGTAAAATTTCCTGTAAATGAAAAAGAAAGCGCATTCCTTGGCTGGGCAATACGGGTGCAAGAAATTTTCTTTTCTCAATTGAAAAAGTGAAGGGTCAGTAAGAAGAGCACGTGAGCTTTTTAACAACTAAATAATCAAAAACACTGTGTTATTTAACTGAACGCAAATAGGTTACTGAATGCTCCACAAAATAAATTAATGAGAACGCAGACCAAGATTTGCATTTCTATAGGTATCTTCTCATGTCTTTGACTGCAGCTTAAGACTGTAGTGAGGCACAAACACAGCACATCAGTGTAACTAATTTCAGCCTCTCTGTGACGGAGCCTGTGTTGTCAGATCAAGTGTTTCCAGAAACTTCAGGTGCTCTACAGCGAGAGATACAAGATTTAAACAGATTTTCTTTTCCCAATTGGAATGGTTTTCAGTGATCAGAGTCCAGCTTGATAGCCCTAACACACAAACTGAAATCTAACGACATCCATAGCAGCTAAAACATTAGCTAGCAAATTAAGAGTACTTTAATTTCCCCCCCCCGATAATAAAATCAACTCACAATCTGTGATACAAAATTAAGTACATCCTTCTAATACCTACATGCATAGATATAGCACATGTGCATACTGGATGTGTATATGGGTCTACTTTCTAGATTAGAAAAATGCTTATATCACATTTAACTTCCGTTCATCAAATAACTTGACTAAAGCTACAGGGAGAATTTATAGACTGCTTTCAGCGTGACCATCTTCAGAGCAATCTGCCCCTGGGATAGGACCAGTTACAATCCACCATTCCAACCTCTCAGTTCAACCAAAGCTTCTGTGATCGTTTATTTTGTATAATGAAGAGGAAAAATATAGTATAAATCTAAGGTAGCTAGAACAAAATTTACTTCCGCTCTCGTTTAGGTAATATCCAGTTCTGCATGGCTCAGCAGAGCTTAAATTATGAAGCTCTCTAATTCACAAAGAAAAGCTGTTTATTTTTATTGCCTGTGGTGAGTTTCAATTTATGTTCATGCCAAATAGGAACTATTTTTTATGTGAGGCCTACAACAGCATGAGGGACTGGAGATTTAAAATATTTGTGCCACTGTTCAGTAGGTGCCTTTGTCCTTCACTGACATGATATAGTACCTGCATACACACACGCGTGCACCCCTACGAAGCCCACTAGCCACTACTGCTTTCAGATACGAGGTTCAGAAACCCAGCTAAAACAGGCAAGACATCCTGAAATAATACAATAGTTTTACAGAGGAAAATGTTATACGGTCAGCCTTTCTTTGAACACTTTCCAGATACGTATGTACACGATTCTCATGACTTCTGTGGGGGTAACAAGTGCTAAGAGCAAACAAACTAAAGAGTAAGGAAAAATTATGAGAGAAGATTGCTTATATGGACTATCCCCACTCCCTTTAGAGCTCACAAATACTCGCTCCTTATCCTGCCCTCCTTGTGAGCCAGTGTACACAGAGAGAAGGTGAGCATGAGCAGTCAAGAGGTTGAAAGCAGGGTCTGAAAGTTCTTTCCTACTGTACATCTGGGAAGACTGGATTTCCAGCCAACATCAGTCTTCTTACTTTTGCTGGTAATAATGGAAACTACGGGACACTGTTTGTTCTAGTCTGTTGAAAACAGGTCACCAGCAGAAGGCAGAGGTGCCAGACCTCCTGTGACGTTGGGCAGCAGTGACAGATCTGGAAGGCTCTGGATGTGAGATTTCAGCTCCTTGCGGACCTGGGTTACCCGAGCAAGCTTCTGTTTATATTCCTGAGGGAAAGAGACAAGAGACCAAGCATCAAACACAGGTTCACTCAGAGTACTTTTAGTTAAGCCAGGATTATGTTTTTTAAGTGAGGATTCTGGGAAAAGCTGGCAAGGTATTGGTTCTCTGCACAACTGCAGAGCTGACATCTGCACCCAGACTCACAACCTGCATCAACACAAACTCCACAAGCCTCAGCATCTCAGAGCCACGGCTCCTGCTGTGATATTTTAGCAGAAGTTCTGTAAATATCCCCACATCCACTGAGACTTGGTAGAATATTGGATAGAACTGTCATTACATAGTTGCTCTATTCCCATATTCTTCTCCAGACAACTGACTTTCGCTCAGAGCCGAAGGAGGAAACTGACACACTGTTCTTCAGACACATCCCACTGACAAAGGCAGCAGGCTGAGGAACACCACAGGTATTACTCTTCTGCTGAAATGCTCTTCCTCCCACCCCAACTTGACGAATTTTGAGTGTTTGGTTGTGAAACAAAGACTCCTTGTCATGAGACAGACAACGCACGCTAGCAACCCCAGCAGCTTAACGTTAGTCCGGCATGCGAGCACACAACACAAATGATCACAATATAAATCAAAGTTTTGTCCACACTGGATTGAAATCAAGCAAAAGGTAGCTGCCAACATTTTCAGAATTTAATTACAACAAAGGGAGAAGAGCAGTAAGTTAAATTTCCCCGAAGCAGCAGCTTGCAAGAAGTTTTCCCACAAACGAGTTCTGGACTGAGTGTTAAAATTCCATTTCATGGACAGTTCTCTTCATTGTTTCTATAAACAATCTGGGCACAGGACTAACGCAGACTAAGCAAGTTTTCAGATGATACTAAATTAGGAGGAGATGTTGACAGCTCCCATGGGAGTGGAAAGGCCTTGCAGAGAGATCTTGCCAGATAAGAGATGGGCAACCAGCAGCTGTGCCTGGGGGTGCTGCTCTCAGACACAGGGTGTGGGTGCCCTGCATGGAGCCGGGGGGGGACTCTGATCCACGTGGGTCCCTTCCAACTCAGGATGTCCTGTGATTCTATGCAATATTTACCATTCTCAGAGGTCTCCACAATCCAAAACAAACCAGGTAACAGTGATCAGTATTTCACGAGAAGAGAGAAGAGCTTGGACCCCGACACTGAAAGATCCTTATCTTGGGATGTTTAAGAGCAGACCAACACATACTCAAGTTATCTAACACAGAACTCTCAGTGAAGGATTTGTATTTGTATTGTTTTCAAAGTTCTGTGACCGTTACGTAAACATTTAGAATCACAAAAAACAGCTGTTCAAATAAAACCAGTATTACATCATCTCTTCTAGAACGCACTAATTTTTGCCTAATTATGCATGTCAGCAGGGGAAGCATCTCCAAAATGAAACTAGGAGAATTACGTGCAATAGGCTTCCATAAAGCCCATCGTACCATTAATATACATTTCTTAATTACTTGGCAAAGAGAACAATTTACCAGAGAACAGAAGTTTGTCTTTGAAGATCAAATGGAACTAGTGCACATTAAATCAAAATGTTTCTGAAGGGTTTACAACTTTAAACCAATCTTTCTAACCTTCTCAGTGATGGAAATTCTCTTCACCTTCTCCAAATATCAAAGCGAGCAGTTCCTGCAGGGTTACAAGCAATGAGTTTACATTCTCTCTTTCATTACTTTGAATTAGAATAGTGAGAGCAGCAGAACTGTAACTCAGAATACACCCGAAACATGTTATAAATACATTCTGTTAATTTCCAGCCAGCCCCAAACTAGAGTGTCCTTCAACACCTTTCAAACTTACATTCTTTTACAAGGCTCAGTGAGTTAACATAACAATTCTCCTAGCATGCACGAGTTAATATACTGCAATAATCAAATTCAGAGCTCTACCGGATACATGAAGTGTGCTGTTCACAAGTCCAGAGGGGAACAACAAAAACACCACTTGGGAGAAGGTGTGCTCATTCATTTAGGATCGCTAGGTTTTGGTTTGGTTTCGTTTCATGGGAGACAAGTCAGCATTAAAATAAGAATGCACCCAACATCTCTAGTCATGCCACTGCGGGAAGTATTTCAGGAGGGAAACAAGGCAGGAAAGTAGAATTATGAAGACAAAAAAATGCCAGAAAGAAAAATACAGATTTTTAAGCATGAACACGGAAGAAAAGCAGATCAAGGTGAAAGCCATCGAGGCACTGAATTCCTACATCTAACACATTCCTCCAGGAGAACACAGAAGCCAACACTGGGAAAAGAAAGACTGAAAACTGTATTCTGCTCAAGACTGGGACTTCACAATGAAGGTGAGATGGGGTGATGGCAGAATGCAATCTCCTGCACACGTGGAATAGAGAGAGCAAAAATGCTTGTGTTCCAAATAGAGAAAGAAGGGAGAAGAGGCTGGATTTAGAGCAATTTTTATGGTGGGGAGGGGAGGTGAGAGGACAGAAGAATTAAAAATAAATTAAATATCAATAACAATAAAATTGCAATTCAGAAGGGAGTGATGGATAGCAAGCCAAGAAAGGGCAGCACGTTCTCAAGAATAGCAAACTATCAAGAGTGAATACCAGCAGGATTTTTTTTTCCCCTGTAGCAACTCTTATTAAAGATGGGAAAATCAAGAATGGCAAGGCAGCTAACCAATCATCCAGGTCCAGTAAATGGTGTAGAGAGTACAAATTCCAAGAATAAACCAAGCAAAGATCTCCAGTGCTGCTTGAATTGCCTAGATCCATGAATAAGAATACTGTAAAAGCAGATAAACCCCATGTCTACCTCCAATGGAAGACTAGGGTCAGTTGTGCCCCAAAAGTAGCAGGGCAGGAAGAATAGGACAGTCCTGGTGGGCAGTCGAGACGATGATACTATACTTCCAAGCTGAAGACATTGTGTGATTTTTTTTAATAGTTTGAGTCTATTTTTCTTTTGAAGTAACTATTTATGAGAGCAAGAACCTCTGAAATGCCCTTGCTTGTTATCCCAATTCTAAGCAACTCTTTCTTACCTCATTAGTGGGCTAAGGAAGGAGTTTATTAGTCCACACAAAAGTTTTGGTTACAGCAGTAAGGCCTAAATCTTGTTTAAAAAAAAACAGGAAAAAAGCCAAGAATACGAAGAGACCCACAGGGAAGAAGTAGTACCAGCCTCAGATACATTAAACACTGGTTCAGAAAGGACGCTGCTCAGGAATGGAAGCAATGTTCTAAGGGAGTAATCCAGGAATCAAGATTTCTGAGAAGAGATGAACACTCCCTGGGCAGATCAGATACACAACACTGACCACATTACAGAGCTGTCTCATGTGTGCTTAACACTTCCCATCTGCTCTGGTAGCGAGGCGTGCCGACTGCCCACCATGCAGTGAAGGACTGCAGAGGCTGAGCACCAGCACAGGGGCAATGGGAGCTCCGGGAGGCACAGCACAGCAGGAGGGAGGCAGTGCCCTAAGCACAGGGTGGCAGGGATGGAGCCCAGCTGCAGCCACCGCTGCCCTAGAGTTCTGAAGGCCCACTGCAACGTGGAGAAACGCCAACAGCGAGATACAGCCCCGGATCCTCTTAGCTCCATAGGAAGCGTGAGGCATATTTGTTTGGATTTACCATTTGTCACGTTCAGGAGCACACCAAGCTCCATTCAGGAACACACATAAGCAGGGGCACGTACCAGCCTGCCAGGCTTGGCGGTTTTTCCTTCTCCCCGCAGACCAAGTGGTGGTCATGTTCTGCATTACAGAACTGGAAGCAGCTTTTATGGAGAAACGTGTTTTTCCATTTAGCTACCTTACATGACAAGCTTCAAAACTGCACATTGCAGATTTTTGTGTAAGGTCCATCTAAAACCATAAAACCCCACAAGAAATGACACGCACTTACTGGAAATCACTGCTTGCTGAGATCTTAGGTCTGAGATCTGAGGTCTTAGTTTGCATCTAGCTAATTACCCTGCTGCAGAGTAGGTTTTCATTAAGATTAACAGTATCTGGATGCTATTTGCCTTTTTTAGGCAAAATAATGAGGTCTTTGCTGTAAGCAGGACTTTGAGACAGAAAGAAAACTGGCGCTGTGCCACGTGAATGCCTTTGCTAATCAGTATTCCTTCTCAGTACGCAGAATTCTACATCCACACCGCCCGAGTGAATTGGATGCTTAGTCCCTGAAATAAACATGAAATCAGAATTAAACACCACTGAATAAACCTGATGGAAGCGTTTCATTCAGAATGAGCCTTGCTAGAACACGACCAGACTGGCTGGTATTGACGTGACAGGAAATTCCTCCTGAGGAGCCCCGCACAGCTCGGTGCTCCTTGGTGAGTTACACAGCACAGACTTCATTTGAGCTTCATCTTTGCTCTAGGTCAAGCAGTAACGTGTTTTATGCCATCACATCAGTTGTAACTACTGCAAAACACCTAGTTAAGCATTAATGAGAATTTAGAAAGTGACTAAGAGCCCTCAGTCTCCGTTTTGATATGCTATAGGTAAATCAGATGTATGAAAGCAAAAGATGAGAGATGTCAGGGGAAGAAAATGCACCAAAGGCTCAACAGATCTGGAAACTATACAGAGAGTGAGAGGTCTGGCAGTAACTGCAGGATCAGGCCCGTGATTTCTGGCAGAAGGGAAGCACTGTTTAATCTGAAATCCAGTGTTCAGATATTGAATGACAGAACCCACCATAGCATTCAGTAAATTCATCTAAAGGAATATTTGCTCTTAAAATTACATGCCTTGTAATAGGCTGTTCAACATCAGCTTTGGTCCAGCTGCTTTCCCTCTGCAGCGTGCTGCCAGAATTAAAGGAATTCTTCCTTGCTGTCCTTGTAACTGCTTTTAGGCTAGAATCAAATCACCACAATCTTTTTTTTTCAATAAAGCAGCCCTAATTGTTAGGCTTTCAATTTTTCAACTGCACCTGGGAAATTGCTCTCTTAAAAGCAGTTTGTCCATGTGCTGCAATCTCCAGGCTCCGTGCTGGCTTTCTCCCTTCCAATTACCAGCATTTCTCAGCACTATGTTTTTTCAATCCTCGCTCATGCCAGACCTCACCTGTGCTGAAGGGTAATTCACTGCCCAAGGCCACATTTCTCAGCACACTGCCCCTTGGAAACAGCTTTTCTGCAACCATGACAAGAGCTCTGCATCCCGGGGTTTTGGCATCACACAGGATTTTGTACATTAGTCCATCAGGCATAAATATACCCAGTTTGTATGCTTTGAGAATTTGTTGTGTTTCACGAGGGATAGTATTAATAGGATCATTAAACTGTGGCTCTTCAGACAGCAAAAAGCTGCTCTTCAACACAGAAAGATTATTGATTTTCGTTACTATCACAGTGAAAGACATTACACTGCAAGTAAAACATGAGAAATATCCACAGTGATTCTTGAACCACTCATTTATCTATCTTAACATAATACTGAGTCACACTAACACCAGAAACCCCCATTCCCCCAGCGATATCTTGACTAGATTAGGATCATGAAATGAATGGTCTGCCTTCCACCTAAAAACACCTTCTCAATTCAAAGTCAAGAAACTTACTTCACAGGAGTCAAAACTCACAGTCAATAGTACCAAGGATTCTGGGAAAGGTATCTCGAGAGCATAAACCATTCAATAAGAAATTTAAAATCAGATTGTTCTCAGTTGTTTCCTCATTTCAGTCTTTAAGAAAAATGTTTTTTGTTTTTTTTTTTAAACTGTGCTTCCGAACAGCCGCAGGAATTTCAGATGCTTCTACTAAAATGCTCATTAGCACTACAAAGAAAAATGCAGGCCCTTATCAAGTGCTACTGTGAGAACATCAAACAAAGCCGATAAGCAGATATGGCCTGCCACATCTGTAATCAACAACTTCCACTATTGATTGACCCTCCACAACTCAGGAACAATGGGGTGCTTTCATCAGGCAATATCCCCAGCTAAGATTTGAGGCGAGCACGAATTGTGCCTTCATGTTAAATAAATATCAACGAGCGGCATCTCCTACAACTAATTTTAGACTTCCATGGTACTAAGACCACCTTGTTTTGGCAGAAGGACAAAGACTATCCTAATCAGTGATTAAAATCATTCTTGAGTTTCCAGCGTATTAAAAATGTGTTTACATTCAGCAGCATACAAACAATGCACCCTGCTCCCGCACAGGATTATTCCTATCAAAGTAGCTCACTCACTGAGCTGCTTAACCTTCAATTTTCAATTTAATTTACTTTGTGTCTCTGCCAGAGTTGGCTTTCAAATAATGGTCCTCATCAACATCAAACCACGACAAAAAGCCACAACTGTAATAATGTTTCAGTCAGTGCATTAGAGACCTTAGTGCTGTCTCAAGCTGACTCAAATGTATGAGTTGCTCCTCCATTTTCTGAGAACACTGTTGTGCAACAGTTTGCCATTTGCCTTAAATAACTAAATAGCAATGTACCACATTTAATTTTTTTTAATATATGTTCTACGAGACACGATTCCTCCCTTCAGCAAGGAAAAACCTGACCCAAGATTTCCACTAGCATTCAGCCAATCTGTGCCAAAAACAATTTGTTGTTATGGCATCTTTCATATTTGTGTTTGAAAGTGCTTTTTAATGCCTCAGTCATAAGACAGATGTTACATTTGAAGAAATTCAAGCTAAACAAGCTAACAATCAGCTAGCTGCACTTGTCTGGCTGATTTAGGAACACGTTGCTTTGCCAGAGCAAGACTTTTCACAATCACAAGACATCTAGAAACTCCAATATAAACACGCATGACAAAGAATACATTTGAAATGAAGTTTACCTCTGAACAATGTTGCCTAGCTGTCAGAAAATTAGGTTTGTCATGACGGTAAATAGAACTTGCAATTGCTACAGCACAGTCTCCTTCCAGAAGACTTTGTCCTCTACAGCAACTCATGTCCCACCCAGCAGCAGCTGTTCATAATAATCAGCAGCCGACAGTGTAGAGGAAGCCCTTAATGTGTCGCCAAGGGGCAGTTTAACAGATGGCAGAGTGACATACAACCAAAATCATTAATTAAACTTCCATACAAGTCCCAGGGTGCACTGCTAAAAACTTCTCTGAGAAAGAGCACTTCAGATAAATGGCTGTCTGCTGCAGGCCGTGCACTCGCCTAGGGCTCGTGTGGCTGATGCTCAGGTCCGGTCAGAGCAGTCCCATTTTCAGTTTCATGCCCTTCTTGCTCAAGAGAGCTATGGCAGGAAAAGCAAGTCATCAGCTTTTGGTGTCAGCCTAATTTGTACTCCGTCATAGAAGCTGTAGTAAAAGCAGCTGTTAAAGGATGGATGCCAGAAGATTTTGCTTAAACTGCATCTTTATCGGGTAGAGGTTAGAAGGCAGATGAAGCACCCAGCCATAACAAAAAAAATAAAAACAAAACAAAAAAAAAAGCAAGCCACCAACCAACCACAAATACAGCTGGCTATGCCAGAGGGAGCTTGACTTCCTGGGAATGGAGATTTCACTTGCAAAATGAGTATACGTGAAGAATTTTGTTAAATGAGCCTATATTTCTTTAAAAAAAACATCAAGTTCCGGGCCTTCCAAAGCGAACATGTAGTTAAAAGATCAAGCTCAATTTGTTTTCTCCGGAGTTTTCATACCGTTTCCCTCCCCGTTTTACCCTAGATGGAAACACCACCTACAACCATCGTCTCTTAGATAAACACCTACATCTGGAGTCAAGCGCGAGCGTTTCGCGAGACAACCAGCTGGCCAGCACGGGTCCATCAGTACTCACTTCTAGCTTCTTCTCCTTCTCCGTCAGCACGTCCTTCTGATTCTGCGTGTACTCGATCAGCATGCGTGCCAGCTGCCTCCTGTCCTCCAGCTCCGCCGCCAGCCGCCCGTTGTACTCGGCCAGCAACAGGCACGCTTCGTCCACGGTCTTGGAAAGGCGCTCGGCCGCCTCTTTGTCTGCAAACAGGAGCGTTTGGGTTTAAACTCTCGCCCTCTGGATTACTGATTGCTGAGAGAAGGGCTACAGTTCAGCATCTGTGTGCACGGCTACGTGAATAAATATACTGCTGGCTTGGGAGGAAAACAATTCTGAGCGCAGAGGACGCGAAGGAAGCGGGCAGGACTAGAGACCCAAGCACGGTGCTTTTCAGCAGCCGATGGGATGGACTGCATTTTGTTTTGTGGAGATGGCAGCATAGGAGGGAATGCTATAACCAGGTTAATTAAACTAATACTTCAGGCTGTACTTCTAGAATTTCATTGTACAAACTAGACGGCGTGCACTTAATTCTTTTCTGTGAATAACTCCTAATTACCAATAAAAGCAATCACGTGAATCGCATACCACTCTTCACAGCTGGACACAGTAAGAATATCTTTCAAAGAAATGACTAAGTGACCATTTATAACGAGTCATAAATTAAACTACTTCCAGGAACAAAAGTCAAGTGGGTTTCAAATTACTTCTCAAAAACAATTGCAAAACTCAGTTTAAATAAAGAGTGAAAGACTTATGAGAATAGCGAGTTCCCTTTTCCATAGCAATCAATGCATACGTGTTTACTCAGGACAATTCTGATAAAACTCAAAGGAATGTAACGTTCCAGGTGTTCAAGATCAGTCATCCATTTGAGAACTCTGGCCCTATTTCCTTTACATTCTGTCAGAATGCCAAGAACTATAAAACAAGGACACAGAAGCAGAAAATCACCACCATACATTACGATTCTTTACAAATCAACAATATATATATTTTTAAATTATTCCTTGGACCAATGCTCTTTTATCTTCCAGTTTCATACCTGTAATTTTCTCCAGTAATGAAACATCTTGAACTTCCTGAGGCAGGGAGGCAATTTTTTGCCGCACTGTTGCATCTCCTGATGCTGCATTCTCCAAGTCCTGCAGAGCTTTGATCAAATCCTCCGTCTACAAGAGAAGTTGCTAGCATTAAATGAAGGTAACTTCTCTGCCAGTTTTTGTGGATGTGTCCTCTCCCACCTGAAGTCACCTGCTTTTAATAGCAGGTGTTTTCAGAAGATTTTTGCAAGCAATCCTTAAACAATTGCTTGTTAACACAGCAAGCATTCATTAAATTTACAGTACCCCAGCGTTACAGTAGCTTATGCATAATTAGAGTAGGATCATCATCTTCAAGACTCCACAGTGGAAAACTTATCATTCCAATTAAGATAAAAGATCATTTAAGTCAAAGCCACATGCCAGTCTGAGGAACAACAGCCTGCCCTTCACATGGCATCAGATTTGGTCTGTTTCTGTTTGCTGAGCACCTTTTTGACACCTTCTCTGCAACTGGCAGCAGCACATATGCACACTGTTGCTGAATTCCACGGGTGCATTCTGACACAGCAGACAAAGCACCTCATATCAGTCCAAATAAAAGGGGGCTGTATTTCCACAGTTAACGTGTTTTGAAGTTCCCTGAACCTTATGGTAGGCAATCAATAGATAGAGCTGTTAAAGCAAAATTCATGCTGTCCTGATTTTGCTGACGTTGCTATCCACATTAAGGAAAACTAGTTCTTTGGAAGTGCAGGGCACTCAGACTGCACTCTGCTGTATCCCCTCAGCTTGACCTCTCAACTGTTTTAACGCATTGAGAAAAATATATCAGCTTAAATGAATACACTCAAAAGATATCCTGGTTTAAAAATAATGTGGATGAGGACAGCCCAGTGAATAGCTCTGCTGACCCAATGTATCTACCCTGTGCTCCAGGAGAGCAGAGGGAGAAAGGGAGATTTCATAAGCAGAAAGAAAGTGGGTTTCATTTCTTTGTTTAACACAAACCTTTGTAACTACAATGCTTGCCCTGGAAACAACATTGATACTGAAGCAGCATTTCAACAGTCAGTTTGAATGCTAATAAAAAAAAAACAGTGAAAACTTTTAAATAAGCACTTATGGAAGTCTTACAGTTTTATCTGGGAAAAAAGCCTATTGCTTAACAGTTATCACTTCTTTGGAAACTACTGATGATTTCCAACAGTAACAAAGAACATTTATCATCAAGAGAAACCAAAAGTCGTAAGGCATCTGGAGCTTAAAAACAGCAAAAAAAACCACCTCACTTATTTCTTTGACAACTGTGATTTATTTTTATTTTTCAAAGTTTACACTCTGCCAGATGGATAGTGTAATTTTTTGTATCCTTTTCAAATGAACATATGTTAAACCATTGTGTATTCTGTGGCCTTAAATGGTCAGAATAATCCTCATCTCATTCCTATTATTTCCACACCCCTAACATATCAACCTCAAAAAAACCACCTGATTTTCCTAACCAACTCCCATAGAAGCCTATCAAAGGCTGAGCTTTTTTTTTTTTAAATGCAAAATGGAGATTATGTCCTACCAGTAAAAAAACCACCCCAAAATCTAGTTCTAGTTGTGTTAAAGCTTTGGGTTTAAGAGATGACATACTGATCTCAGAAAGAATTTAAAATATAGTTTGTTCTTCTAGCAGTCCTTCGCGATTCTTTACTGGTATCAATATTCACATCTTAGTTTGGAGTACCTGAAATCATTCAGAATTGGCTCAACATTTCAGCATGAAAAAAGAATCTGTTTCGTTTCACACTGACATCTCAACCCCCAACTGAAC
Organism: Numida meleagris; assembly: GCF_002078875.1. Classification (NCBI taxonomy): domain Eukaryota; kingdom Metazoa; phylum Chordata; class Aves; order Galliformes; family Numididae; genus Numida; species Numida meleagris. Next base: position 10,255,924 of record NC_034427.1, read on the forward strand.
TTCCCCATCCAACGCATTTTACTTGTTGGGAGCTCCACCTTGTGGCGGGACCCCACGGGAGGAGACCTGTAGAACTTCCCCTGCTCCCACCCCTTCCCACCTACCAGCAGGGGCCCAGCGCTGGGGTCTTGTGGTGAGTAGCTCCCAGGGTAATCGTCATCTTCCTCCTCTTGTATCTGCTGAAAAGTCCGCTTTAAAGACGACTTCTTCTCTTCTGCAACTAAAGACACGCAAACAACTCATGGATATCAGATCTGCCCATGTTTGCCATCTCCACTTCAAACCAAGCTATACCCCATGCTTTGAGTTTTAGGCCTTTCTAAAAAGGATGACCACAGATGGGTTCTAACACTGGCATCATATTCCAAATCATCAAATACAAAACAGCAAGAACAGGCTGATTTTGCCCACACAGTTCTGTGTACATGCACGTACTCAAGCTACAAGGTTACAGTCTCCCTGTTGCAGTGTACACAGCACACATCTTTGAGCTTCCTACGTTGGAAGAAGGAAAGACAACAAAATGCCTTAATTTGCCTATAAATGGCAGGTCTTCAACACTGCTTGGATTCCCCAGTTAATACCATGTATGCTAGTAAGGACTTTCTACCAGTAGAAATGAAGCATGGATCCTAAGGTACATATGGACAGAAGAATTTCAAGTTCTTTTTTGCACCAAGCATACGCTCGCTGTAGCCCCACAATCAATTGAGTAACTGCTGGTTATTCAACCTTTCACTCTTCCATCACAACAGACTTCAGAACAGCTCTGTCAAACTCAAGCTCTGCAGTACGCTGTGATGGCAGCAGCAGCTATGGGCAGAGCACGAACCAATCTCCCAGCAGGAAACCTATAACACTTCAGAAATAATTTCATAAAGCAAGACAGTGGGGTGAATGAACCTTAACACAGCATATCTTGCCTTGAAAGAGAAGACAGCTTATTAAATGAGTCAGAAGTCCTAACACAGCCTTTGATCCAATTACAGAGCCTTCAGAAGACAGACCATTCCTCAGACTTGCCACCACAATTTATAAGCCAGGCTCATTTGTAAAAAAAGCAGAGGACAGAATCCAGGGAACATCCTTGGAATCAAACCTTGCCAACACAGCCCTCAGTATTTACCACTTGTATGCACTTAGCATAAAGTAATTAACCAACAGAAGATAAACACAAGATAATCAATATAAGAATGAATGACCACAGCACGCACAGAAGCAAAAACATGAATGAGAATGGGGATTCAAATTGCTGAAAAACCGCTCCTGCTGTGCAGCCAACTGTTCTACCACAAGACACAGCTTTGTGTTTGGTAATGGCTAACACAGAGGATTCGGAATTGCACTGAATTTTGTTTGAACAAGATCAAATGAGTTTGACTGGAAAGACTCTACAGAAGATGGGTGCATGGACAACCACAGTCCTAAGCAACAGCAGCCAGCTGGTGTGCCCCAAAAGCAGCCACTCCCTGATGGGGGAATGGCAGCCAAGGGACACTGCAGCCAGGTGAGAAAGGAGCAAAGCAGTCAGCTTTGCAGTAGCATTTTGGGCATGAGTAGCATGACAAGTGTGGACTGCGACACTTTTTTTTTCCCCTTCAGCACTGGTAAACACGGGCAGTAGAAGGCCTCCCTGAAGAATCTGGAATCACCATCTCCATTTCATCAAAACAGAAAAAAGTACACTTATTTGCAAACTCAAGAGCACGTGGTACAAAGGGACTCCTGAAGCAGAACAGGATGCCAGGCATAAACTATAACATACCCTGCCTAGGTAGCCTTCAAAAATCTAGAAGTCATAAGTCAGCTATCCACTGCGGTCTACACATCTGAAAAAGTCAGTCAAATTAAACAAGAGAAGAAAGAAAGCACTAAGAGCATCTAACGCCGATCAGAATTCCACAGCGGTCTATTGCACACAGCTTCTGAAACAACCAGGGTATCCTTGTGGAAGAGGGGCTGATTCTTCCAGGAAAAATCAAGAGCCTGCTGTTGACACCGACATTAAGAAGACAGAAGTCATTACTCAAGTGGAATTCAGTTTTTCTGCTTCCTTTGGGGTCTTCTTCACAGCTCAGAAATTGAACTACTCCCTAAAAGCCTTACAAAGAGCAAAGCACTTTTTCCTCTAAAATAACTGACAATTGCTGTCATAACAGCTCTGCAGTGAATCTCCAGATTGCTGTTGATCTTGTTGCTGCTGTAGTGCCAGGAAAATCCAGAGAGAATTGTAAAGGTATTTCTCCACCAACTGGCTTTTCAGTCTTCAAATCATCTTTTGTGGCTAGAGAAAGCTTACAGTGTCAAATACTTCAGTGATAAAGGAAGACTTTTCCTACAAGCTGGCAAAGCAGGAGATCTCGGCATCTAGGCCATCCACCTCTTTGTTCTCATTGCCTGCAGACTGGTTGGAGAGGTAAAGAAGCTTCTTTGATTTGACTCTGGGATCATATGCACAGCAAAGAGAAACTGACTGTGGACCCTATGTACACATATTGAACGGGGTAACTAGGAATTTAAAACTTTGCTCTTAAAAAAATAATCATTCAATTGGATTTTTTTTTTGTAAATCTCAAGGCAATATAAAATGAACAAATGCTTATCTGAGGCCTTACTACTAACAAAACAAGAAGGTTGCACCACTGAAACATTCGTCAATAAACTTTAAAGACGTCTTTCCTCACTGATACAGGAGTCTCCTTAATTTTGGCAAGTTTCACAACTCCAAGCACAACTGGTGCTCTTCAACCAGAGCAGAGCCATCCTCTTCAGAAAGTAGCACCTACCAACTCAATCATGCAAGATGCTGCAATATGAAAAAATGTGGAGAACTATCTGCATACACTAGCTGCCATGCCTTAGGCTGAATAAAGGCATATTCCCTGTCACAGCACCACACACTCCTAAGGCACTTCAAAATGTTAGCAGCATAAGTTTGCACCAATCTGAAGATGCTAACACTACTCATCTCTGAGCTACAGCTACCCTGAATGTGCACAAAAACAGGCAGACAGAAGGGTTGTGGAGGACTTGTTTTTCACTGTCATGATACATATCACAGCTGTAAAACAAGACATTGTCCATCTTGCTCTATTCTATTTTCAGACTGGTGAATGTAATCAACTACAACAAAGCCTTCTGCAATACAGATAACTGACCACCGGACACTGGACAAACACCAGCTCATCGAAAGGCCATAAACATCCCATGTGGAACTAGATCTCACCATGATGAAAGCTGCATTTGAAAAAAAAATGACAGTCAAAACAAGGAGAGAAACCTCAGAACTCTGAGGGTTTTTTCAACTAAGGAAAGAAAGTGGATTTAAAAACAAAAAAACAATTGAGAAAATCCACCACAGTGAACTGACAAAGCAGCAACACTCACACTCCTGAAAAGGTCTGAGCTGTTCTCTCAAATAAAAGACAGCACATTTACGTCTTCAAGTACCCAGCCAAACTCTAGGTCCTCACCAATTGAGCAAAAGCATTTTCACCCACTCACACAAAGCTCTGTTATACAAAATCAAGCTCTTCGGGAGTGTAAACTTTTAAGTTCAAAAGATAACAGTGGCAGCACTGATTGATACCATCTAACAGCCAATGACACTGAGCAACAGCCCACTGCCAGTTCACCTGGAAGTCACAGCTGTGTTTCTTGGACACACTGTATCATTTTGTTTAGCTAAAAAATGAAACATTTATCTAGGTGCCTTAAAAAAATCAACAGTTCCAAGCTAATGAGTTTGAAAAGAATTCAGGAATGTTAAGTTCCATCCCTTCCTGACAAACAGTTGTCTTAGGCCTCGCGCCCAGTCTGGAAAGAACACAAAATGAACTATTCCACTTCCAGGCCGTAAGTGTCTCATCCCTCCCAGAACACATTTCCCTGCCTCACACCCCCAGAACGGAGACCTGTGTGGGAGGTCCTGATGGAAGAGACAAGCCCTTGGTCAGGTCAGCCGCTCCAAAAAGAAGAGATGCTACTGTTGGAAGGCTTTTGTTGTAAACTGCTAAAGCACCCGTTCATTAATTTTGCCTGAAGCACATTAAAACCCTCCAAACTGCAGCCTTAAGACATCTTCACATACTTTGCTCATGCCCTCATATTCACTCCATACAATTACCAACCTCAGCAGAAGGCTTAGACTTATCTTCCTTGTTTTCACCACCTAAGAATGGCTTAAGAGTACTTTACTAACGATGAAGCTAACTGTCTCACAAAGCATCATACCTCCGTGGGGAACCAAGCAAAACTTGGTCGAAGCAGCACTCTTATGCTGGCTTACATCAAGATGCTGACACCACCTTCAGCTGCAGAGTGAACAAATTTCCTTGACCAGAACACTCATCATTCTTAATGACCTTCACTTTCCACAGGTCAGGCACCCTACTGCCACCCGCTCTTCATTACAGAAAACCCACTAAATACTGTCAGATGCCACAGAAGAAGCAGTATCTGCCAAAGCAGCATAAAAATACAGTAAATACAAGTTTATGCTCAGTTTCTCATCTTTCTAATGATGAGAAATTATGGAAGATTATTACGTTTTCCCCACATGACCAGCTGGTGTAAGAAAAAAAACACAACAAGCTTCTGGGTATATATTCCAGCTTTCATTTATTAAAAAGCCCTTGCCAAATCATAATAAAATGTAAATATGCAAAATTAAAAATGAATAAATAAAAGCACCAACAATATGGAATGAACCACCATCATAACCCAGCTAACTACTCACAGACATTTAGAGCAGGACAACCTACAACTCTTGTGGACACGACAGTTCCCTACATCCTGCCTTCTTGGCTTCACATCCAGAGACAGCCCTGACACATTCCACCTGTGTGTGCAGAGGCAGAAATGACCTGGAGGCTTACTACCAGCCACAGGGCAGCACACCTGCAAACCAGAAGAGCAAGTTCTACAGAATCACACTTCTCTTAAGAGAATCCTGAAGAATCTCCATGACCAACCCTGAAAACAACCCAACTACAGCAACCCAGAGCTTAACTCCTCACCATCACTCTTCCACTGAATTACATACCTATTTAAAAAAGGAAAATACTCCACAAAAACCACATGCATTTACCTTTAGTTTGGGGACTATTGGAGTCTTCCATAGAAAGTTTCAGTTGCTGTATGAACTCACTGCCATACACACTTCTTTCTTGCCAGATGTTAAGCAATCGTTCCAAGGGCTTTTTGCAGCCCTCATCTGCTTCTCTGCTCAAAGATTAGAAAATAATTATTGCTCAGCTTAAAAACATATGGAGTGTTTTAAGAGAGCATCTTCCAAGCTAGCACCTGCATCCACTGCAGTATTTACACATTTGGAGAGAATCTCTCTCATTGTCTAAGACAAACTCTGTGAAACACAGTTGGGATCAATTTTTCCCTTCTGCTGGAACCTAAGATTGCCTGAAAGCACCCCACATTCCCACCCCAACATATGGGCAAGAACAGCTTTCAAGGAAGGAACCCAATATCTCTCAGAACTCCCGAGAACAGTTATAAAACACCTTCAAGTTGACACATTTACAATTCAGAGTGTTAACTTCAAACAGTTGTTTCAGTCAATAACATCCCAATTAAAAAGCAGGTTGTTTGGCTCATTAGGCACTTAAACATACTCATTTAGCACACTGAAAGTTAGACAGCTATCCAGAACAATATACCACTAAATATGCAGAACATTAAAGTTGTTTAGCTGAGATAATAAGACTTATTACACTATTTAGAGAAAAATCTTAACGAAATGATAGTCTACCCTTGTTAGGACTGTGGCTGCCTCACTTCTTCCCCATTAATGTATGAAATCCTTCCTTTATCTAGCAGGGAGGCCAATGATCAGATAACCATTAAAACAGCTAATAAAACAAAAGAAACTACACCCGAGCCAGAAGAATGATGAGGATGCTGCAACCTAAGATACCAGCTCTGTTTTAGAGACTTCCAGTAATGAAGGCATTCATTAAGAAGCCTCAGCAAACAGATGCAACTGTTCAATTTTACTACCCACAGAACAGATCTGCAAGATCTTCTGGTAACAGTTAAAATAAAGCATATAGGAGTTGCACAGAAAGCACAGATGTCTGTACGTGAATCAGTGCCTCACAACCTTATACAAATTTCCCCAAAGAGAAATACCACCACGAAACAGTTCCTAGGCACAAAGCAGGCTAAACTCAGTCTCTGCTAGAGACAGGGTGTGAACATGCCCAGTGCTTCAAAAAAGTCAATTAATTAAACTTAGCATTACAAGAACACAAATCTACTGAAAAAAGTTGAAGAAATACATAATGCAACAACGTACCTGGCAACATGAGAAAAAGCATCCACGAGAACAGATTCAAATTCCCTAGTAAATTCAGGACCTTTCCTTTTACTGTTCTGGATGACATCATTTGCAAGGTATAGGAAAGTAAGTTTCCTACTCGATTTTGCTGGAGAAAAAAAAAGAAAGAATTTGCATTTATTTCTCACTTCTTTGACCCAAAATCATTAGCGTTATTTTCAAAGTTATTTACAGATTTTTAGCCTAAAAACAGATTTAAAAATATTTCGATTATACCATAGCAAGCCAGAGGCTTTCCAGTCAAGCAGTCCTTGATTTCTTTACTTCTGTGTTTTACTTTGGTTTCCCCTAGTTAACTTACGAAACAAACATGAGCTTAAGTTCCTTTGTGCATAACACCTCATCTCTGAAGAAAACCTTAAGTTTAATTCTTGGAAAGTTTGAAAAAGAGCTGTTCTAACCCACATGTGAGGTAAAAAGAGGGGTTTTTTTGGTTCATTAGCTTCAAGAAAAAAAACAAACAACTTGGTATAGAACATAATTCAGAACTAAATGAAATTGCAGGAGAATGCTACTGCAGAGACTCCGATATTTTTCTTGACAATGCTATTTTGAAAAGAAACTTTTGATTTCTTCCTTATCCTGTAACTTTTCCCACTGTGACACCACCAGATCCTGTTTCACCACAGGCAGAAGCCACGGGAGATGCCATTTTCCTGAGGACAAAAGCAGAGAGAGAAAACAGAGCTCTCGATCCCACAGCAGGCCTCACTGAGACCTCTAAAGCCCATTCTGAATGGAATGGGCACCAACCAGTGGTTCTGTGGAGGCTCCTCCAGGGAGCACTTCCTACAGCATCACGCACTCTAGGGGCGGGTGGCAGCAGCTGCTTTCAGAGCTCCCCTCAGGCAGGCCACCAGTATCCCCGTAAACTCATTGCAAAGCTTTCTGGGAAGCCAGCAGTTCTTCCTAAGGCAAACTTCAGTGCAGCGTCAAGCTGAATCAGCACAGAGCATTTCTGGATGATGCTACCAAGCAGTTTCACAGATTTCCACTTGTACTTTGCTTAACACTGACTGCTGCTGTACAGCTCAACAACAGACAGATACCACCAATCTAAACCCACAACTTAACAGGTGGCAGCACAGTCCATGGCGGGGGATTGGAACCAGATAAACTTTAAGGCCCCTTCCAACCCAACCGTTCTCTGATTCAAAACCAAAAGCTTCTATCCTCCTTCCAAACCCCAAGGGTTCTCTCCCTGCGAGTTCCAGGGCCGAAGAGCGTCACCTCACACCGCAGCCGCACACCCCCGGCCCTGGGCAGGCAGACGGGAGGCGGCCCAGCGGGGCGGGGCGGGATGAGGGGAAGCCCCGGGCCCGCTCCGCGCCCACCTTTGCGGAGCTCCCGGTGCCAGACGGAGACGATGGGCCCTGCGTGCTTGCGGTGGTGGATGAGCCACAGCGACAGCGTCTGCACGCTCTGCTGGGAGTTGCTCAGCTCCGACAGTTTCTTCTCCAGCGCCGACTCCGAGAAGGAGGACATGGCGGCGGGCCGGCCCCGCGCCGGGCCTGCTCCGCCCGGGGGAGGGCGCGACGCGGCCGCACCGACAGCAACCCGGCGCCACAAGATGGCCGCCCGCCCTCTCACCCCGTCGCGCGGGGTCAAAGGGCAGCGGCTACGGGGCGCCAGAAGGGACAAGCGGCACCGCGACCGCCGAGCGGGGCGGGAAGGCGGATTGCAACGCATGCGCAGCCCGTCAATGGAGCCCGCCGAGACGCCGCGAGCGCGCGCTGCCTTTTTTTAAAGAGGAAGCGCATGCGCAGTGCGAGCAACCGCGACTTTTCTGACAGCTGTCTCCCCGCTGATCCCCCTCAGGCTCTTTGTCGCGCCGGGAACCCGCGCTGTGTCCCCGTCACTTCCCGCACGCGAGGGCCTCGCTACGGGAGCAGGTAGGCGCTGCCCGGCCCTGAGGCCGCGCTCTGAGGCTCAGCTCCGAGGCGGCTGCCCCTAGGGCCGTCCCACGCCGGGCACCCCGCCATGGCCGTGTTCGACACCCCTCAGGAGGCCTTCGGGGCGCTGCGCCCTGCCTGCGTGCAGCTGACCAAGGCCCAGACGGTGGAGAACGTGGCCCAGCTGGAGGCCCGGCTGGCGGCCGTGGGCTCGGGGGCCCTGCAGGAGCTGCAGGAGTACGTCCTCTTCCCGCTGCGCTTCGCCCTGAAGGTGCCCGGGCCCAGGCGGGAGCGCGTGGTGCAGCGCGTGCTGCAGTGCCTGGCCGCCGTGCTGCTCGGCACCCGCGTCAGGAGCCCACGGCTGCTGCGGGAGCTGCTCTCCGAGCTCTGCTCCTGCCTGCCCCCGCCTCACGGCCCGCACCGAGCCCCCGCGCCGTCGGAGGAGCTGCAGCTGGCCGCGGTGCAGGCGCTGCTCGCCCTGATGCATTCGGCCCAGGGGGAAGCGATCACCGCTCTGTACCGGCCTTCCTGCCTCCCTCTCCTCGGGTTCGCCGTGTCTTCGCTCCTGGGCCTCGCGGAACGAGAGAGAGCAAAGCAAATGAAGATCGCCGCTTTGGAGTGTTTGCAGGCCCTCCTGCTGCAGTGCGAGTGCCAGGAGCACCGACGTCTACGTGAGGAGGAGGCGCAGCAATGCGGGGATTTGTTTGCTTCTTTTTTGCCCGGCGTTTCTATCGCGCTGTCTCGGATTATTGCTGGAGACGTCAAACAAGGGCACAGAACCACTGTTTCTGCCATCAGGCTCTTTTATCAGATCGTCGGCTTGGTAATGGCTGATGAGCAGCTGGCCAGAGTCCCAAAGCAGAAAGAAAAGCCGTCAGTAGAGCAAAGTAGAATAGCAGAACTGATAGTCCATAGAGGGCCCGAGTGGAGCAAAAGTACCTCAGAAAAACTCTCCCTCCTCCTTCGTAAAATTGTCGAACTTTCTTCGGTTCACTCTCACTGGAAAGTGAGACTGGAGCTGGTGGAACTTGTCCGTCACTTGCTGAGCAACTGCAGCCTGTCGCTGGTGGACTCGTTCACCCATCTTCTAAAGGCCTTGGTGGGGCTGGTTAATGATGAGAACAGCGAAGTGCAAAGCAGGTGTAACGAAGTGCTGCAAGGCATTGCAGAGCAGCGGGTGATAGCACAGAACAGGGCTCTCGCCGATGTTCTCTCAGAGAACCTCCATTCCCTTGCCACAGCTCTTCCTCGCCTGATGAACTCTCAGGATGACACAGGCAAGTTTTCCACTTTGAGCTTATTACTTGGCTACCTGAAGCTGCTGGGCCCCAAGATTAACATTGTCCTCAACTCTGCATCCCACCTCCACCGCCTGTCCAAAGCACTGATGCAGGTTCTGGAGCTGGATGTGACAGATGTGAAAATCGTGGAAGACAGGCGCTGGGGCTCTGCGGGCGGGTACGAACCCTCGGGCTCCCTGCAGCACGGAGTGCAGAAGGGCAGGTGTCAGAGAAAATACTTCCGCTTCTTCACGGAGGAAAAAATTTTCCAGCTCCTTCAGCAAGTTTGTCGTGTCCTCGGCTACTATGGGAACATCTATTTGCTTGTGGATCATTTCATGGGGCTGTACAGCGAGTCTGCCGTGTACCGAAAGCAGGCTGCCATGGTCCTCAACGAGCTGATAGCGGGAGCTGCTGGCGTGGGGGTGGATGTCCTTCAGGAAAGGGAAGTTTCACTGAACGTGGATGATCTCAAAGGGTCCATAACGGCCATTCTTGAGGAGTACACAGACCAGGCAAACTGGTATTTGGTCACTAGCATTGATACAGACAAAATCAGCCACGAGCAGCTCTCTGTGCCACGCTCAGGACTTGCTGCCCTCCCCGGAGCTGCGTGCAGCAGCGTTCTGCCATCCCCAGACCCGCACGTAACGACTCGCACCATGAACAGCAACGTGTGGCAGCTCTGCATCCAGCTGGAGGGGGTCAGCTGCTTCGCGGCTGTCCTGGGGAGGGAGTTCCGGTCGCTTCTGCTGTCAGCTCTCTACCCAGTGTTGGAAAAGGCTGGTGACAAGACTCTGCTCATCAGTGAGACAGCACGGGGGACGCTGGTGGACATATGCGAGGCCTGCGGTTATGACTCTGTGCAGTGCTTGATTAATGAGAATTCTGACTATCTGGTGAATGGGATTTCCCTGAACTTGCGTCAGCTGGCACACCAGCCACATGCTGCCCAGGTCCTGGACACGATGCTGAGGCACTCGGATGCCAGCTTGCTGCCACTGGTAGAAGACGTTATCCAAGATGTCTTGTCTGCGCTAGATCAGTCTTACGATAACCAGGCTTCCACCTTCCTCCGTGTCCTCTACTCTTTAATGGCAGCTCTAGGTATCTAAGTGATGTTTACTTTGCACAATTCAGTGTTACTGTGACTAAGGGTCCCTGGCTTTGACATTTGGACTTGCCGGGAAGTTTCAAGTAGCTGAGGTTCTGCAACAGAATTACAACTTTGCTTATGGGCAATAATAACCAGTTTCTTTGCTTATGGGCAATAGTAATAACCACTTTGTCTGCCTGGCCTGCAGAGTTGTGGGGATGTGGTTCAGAAAGGATAGTTTTACTCCTCCCATAGATGTTCTGTAGAAGCACGTGGGGTGTACTGCTGTGTCCATCAGGGTTTTAACAGTCACGGGAGGCCCCGGTGATGTGACAGCGTCTGCCTGGTTTTGTATTTCAATCCCACGCTTAAAAGTCATATTCTTCTCCCAAGGAACCTGTGGTAGCTTGCTGACTTGCAGGAAGGGATCATGAGTGCTTAGTGATGTATCAGTTCCTCTTTTGCAGTCCAGTGGTTTGGGCCGTCCTGCAGCGAGGAGCACCAGCAGAGGCAGGCTGCGGAGTGGCAGAGCAGGACTTTGTCCCAGGTGCAGCAGGAGATAACGAGTCAAGACGTGGAGCGATTCTTCCTCGACTATGTCAGACAGAAGCAGATTGCAGAGGGCAACCTTTCTGACTCGGGTGACGAGGAGGCAGGTCAGTACTGGAGCAGAGCATCCTCAGCTTACAGAAAGACAGTGATGTCTGAGGCTTCCTTTCGTCAGTTGAGGGTCTCTGGATGGGGTTGAAGGACTGACGTGCTCATGACAATCTCAAGTTTGCTCTGAGCTGACTGTAGCTCATGTGAGGTGCTGCTTGGTGTTCTTGTTTTGTTGTATTCTTGGGGAGAGGAGAAAACCCTGTATTTCCTCACTCACAGAAGGCCACTGTGGTTCAGGACCCAAACTAGCCTCTTTTTAGATTCCTATTTCAGCTTCCTTGCCCTCCCAGGAATCCCTATGACCATTTCCTCCTGGCTCATAATGCTGCTACTTCCTTCCCACCTGGCCTTGGAAGGCCCTGCAGACATTCATGTAGGGAACTTTGTCGTCTTTACTGGGCTATGCTGCAATCCTGACCTTTAAATACTTCATCTTTAAATATCCAAGCTTTTCATTTTTAATAAAAATCAGTGGGAAATAAAGAAGTCTGTGGTGAAGAGAGACTGCAAATATCAGACCAATTGCATTGTCCAGTAAAGAAAGCAAAACTTCCTCAGTCCCATGGTCTGAATCTGCCATTAAACTCACAGAACTCAAGCATATACTTGGTCGTATCTAAACATGCTCAGAAATGCCAAAGGTCTCATTTGGGAATTTGTGGACTAGTCGTGGGTGGGTATTCTGACCTCCTAGAATTTCCAAGTCATTTTCATGGTTTCAGTAACAGTTTTGTCCTCCAGACGAGGTTCCCCTCCTTGCTAAGCCTGAGCCAAGCAACTCTGACACAGAAGGAGAAACTCCACTGCCAAGCCATGCTCAGCTGGGCAAAGATGTGATGGAGAGGTGCATCCACTTGCTGTCTGACAGGAACCTCCGCGTGCGGCTGAAGGTGAGTGAGCAGTGGTTTGGTTTAGGGGACAGGTGGTGCCTGTGGAGGGGCTGATAGCCTCCTCAGTGTGTACACGATGCACGTGGAGCTTCCTGCTGTCACAAGATTAGTGCTGCTGTATGCTTATTCTGGACAGGCCCTCCAAGTGTTGGCAAGAAAAGGGAGGGGGGTTTCTGAAAGTATTCTGTTTTAGGAATGGCAACCCGGTTGAGCATGATCTTCAGGGTGGCTTTGTGGCAAGCACATTTCCTTGGTGCTCACAACGGTGAAGTGTCATGCCTCAGCCTTTGGTGGAGGAAGGAGAAGCATCTTTCTCCCATCCTCCTTCTTCAGACTGTAGACTTGACAGACTGATGAACATTTCAGAAGTTGCTGGGGTTGTGATAAGCAAGGCTAGAAGCCTGGCTTTTTTTTTTTTTCTTTAAATTATAAAATCCTTTGAAGGTGTCCTCCTTTTAAACTGCAAAGCAAGACAGAAAAATGCAGCAGTGAGGCATAACCCAGATTCTTACCACAGCAGCCTCAGCCCTACGAGGTGATTCTGCTGCTGTGCAACAGGAACAGAGGGGTCCTAGTGCACAGCTCAGCCTGCAGGATCTGGCTAGAAATCTTGTCCTTATTTCAGCCTGGCCTCGTAGCCCTGCATGAGTTACATCACTGAGCTGCTTGTTGATTTCAGAGCAGGCCAGTGCTCTGAGCAATGTTCAGTTATCCCAGCTCATGCTGAGGTGAAACTGTACCCTTTTGTGTTAGAATCTGTCTTTTTCCTTGCTCCCTGCTGTGATACTGGGCATCCGCCTGAATGCCTGGTGCTGCAGTGTTCTGAAAGTCTGTTTCTTATCCCTCATGCACAGGTCCTGGACGTGCTGGAGCTCTGTGTAACTGTGCTGCATCCTCATGGAAACCATCTGCTTCCCATGGCTCATCGTGTCTGGCCAGCTCTTGTCACTCGGCTGATTAGTGATGACCCTCTGGCAGTGCTGAGAGCCTTCAAGGTACAGCAGTGAATCTTTGCCAACAGCCTTCAAGCTGGTGCTTAGAAGGCAAGCAGCTCAGGGGCTACTGTGGCCAGTGAGAGAAACTCTGAGTTTATGGAATTCTTTTTGTGATTTTTTTTTAAAATGTGGTTCAGACAACAGGATCGCTTCCCTGCACCGGGTAGGTTTGTACCACCCTTAACCACAGCATGTCCACAGATAAAATCTTGATACTATACAGTGCAACTTAACCTTGCTGGAAGTCTCAGCAACCCCCTTTGGAAGTCATAGGCTGAAGAGACGGGAATGTTTTGCAACTGAAACAGTAGCAGGGGAGGGGAGAGGCTAAGCGCAGACTTAGCCTCATAATAACATTTTAAAACATTTCCTGGCCATGCAAGCTGACAGCATTCTCTTCCTGAATCACAAGTTACACAAAAAATGCATTGCCTGAGGTTGACAGCTCCAGAGTTTCACTGGGCTTCCTCTGCTGCGCAGAATGAGACTCATTTTCAAATCCTTCAGTGTGAATAAAAGGAAAGTTTTGATTCCCCAAATTCAAGAAGCCATGCACTAGAGTTTCAGAGTAGCCATACGTCACATGTGCCTGCTCTAAAACAAGGGCAAGATCACTGCACAAAACCAACTCTTGAAAAGCATCTTCCATCAGAGAATCCTCTAGCAGTTCTGAATGGGCCTTCATGAGCCACTCCTACCTTTACCTTGCTAAGGAGAGAAGAGCAGTCCCAGAAGTTAGCAGTGCGAAACTGAGCAGCAAAGTGCAGCTCATCCAGCCTCTCTGCCAAACGTTTATCTTCTGCTTTACATGGGAGGTGGTGGCAGGTGTGGTCACATCCAACTGTAAAAAGAGTCAAAAGAGAACACATCATCCCCTAGAGCTGCTGGCGTTGCTGAGTGCAGTAATCTTGAGTAGCCAGCCCACAGACCTGTAGGTGCACTTACCCTCCAGTAACTGAAGTTTCTCCACTAGGTGCTGTGTACCCTGGCACAAAAGTGTGGGGACTTTTTGAGGCAGAGATTCTCCAAAGATGTCCTGCCTAAGCTGACCAGCTCCCTCCTCAGCCAAGCCCCAGCAAGTGCTAGAGCTGGGCCCGTGTACAACCACACGCTTGCCTTCAAGTTACAGCTGGCTGTGTTGCAGGGACTGGGTTCTCTGTGCGAGAAGTTGGACATGGGTGAGTACCACGGGAAGCGTGGATTGTATGAGATCTCTGTCTGATGTAACTCTGCTCCTTTCATCATGACTGACAAGGCCTGCACTTGATTCCCACCCTTCTGGTGCCCCACAGACCGATCTCCAGGTCTTCAGATTCATCCCACCCAGGTCCTGCTGGGCCTTAATCTGTCCTTTTTCTAAAGAGGGTCTTGTCACTCTTTCCTCCCCAAAAGAGAGTTTCCCAGTACTGCACAGAATCTGACTAACCTTATTTGTGCATTAGAATGGGTATAAAGTGGAATGCTTGAGTTGCTGCAGTCAGACCTGTTGGGCCGTGCTTTGTTCTTCATTAACTGAAAACCAGCACCCCGATGAGACTTCTGGCAAAGCTGACTGGTTCCATTTTGGGGCATCTCTCTGGATGACCCTTTGCATGGAGCATGTTATTCTTCTATGGAATGAAGCTCTCTGAAATTCTTCTAGGTTAAATTTCTGGAGCTGACTTTGATGAGGGAGAAGGCTTGCTGGCTGGTTGCTATTTTCCTCTCTCAATGCTCTTGATTGCTTTCCTAGCTCCACAGCAAGATTTTCAAGAGGAGAGGTCAGAAGAGCTCTGGGTCAGACAGTTCAAAGGCTCAGAAGCCCATTGCTGCCAATTTAGAGCAGATTCTATTAGGTGGCGGCAGCTGAGTAGGTTACTTCCTACCCTTCTTTTCTGTTCCATTTCTGCAGGTGAGCGTGACCTGAATAAAGTGGCAGATGCTTGCCTGGTTTACCTCAGTGCCAAGCAACCCATGAAGTTGCAAGAAGCTGCTCAGAGGTAACATCTCTTAAATGCAGATCTATCTGGTGTACAAGTAATTTGGGGAGAGGGGGAACGCAGTAACCCCTTTCCTCTTGCTCCTTTCTCATTCCTTTTCCTTGTGGACCAGACCTGTCAGAAGAACAGCTCTGCTGTAGGGCCCAGCGAAATGGCTTACCTCCTCCACCTGCCACAGCCTGCAGCTAGGCAGCAAAAGAGGCCCATTCCCCCCAGGCTCAGCCAGGTGGACCTGTGTTGCTTGGGATGCTGTCAGTCTTAGCACCACTCTTGCTCTGCAAAGGCTGGGAGAGGTTAAAAGAGCTCCAGCAGTTTAGGTGAACATGCATTAGCCCTGTGAAGCGCTGACAGACACTCTTTGCTAGTTGCTGTTCGAAATCCTGCTCAACATGTTCCTGCTGTCAGGATAAGAAATCACTCCCGCCATACGTTGTCACCTGGAAACAAGGGCAGGCATTTCAGCAGACAAAATGTGTCCGGTTACGGAACGTAGGAGAGGAATAAGAAGAACGCCACGTGCCTCTGTTTCTGCTGAGGGATGGGGAAGAGCCACCCTCTTTGTGTGGCCCCACCTTCCCTCCCCTGGTGGGAGAGGCAGGCGGCTGCGAGCAGGTTCAGCAGGCACAGCGGATTTCAGAGGGCAGGCTGTTCAAAAGGGAAAAGCTGTCAGCTCCCTTTCACCTGAGCGCAGACCTCCCAGGGGTGTGCGAGAGCTTTTGTGTGGCTGGGCAGCAGCTTAGACAGAGGGAGCTCTCAGAAGCTGGAGCCGTACCTTTGTTTGTATTCCGGAGTTGGTGAGAGTCAGTTTATTTTTACCTTAGTGGCTTTTATGGCGTCGCAGCAGGCTTCAGCAGCATTTGTTCTGCAAAGGGGTTCTTTGCTGTAGGCTTGCATATCCTTGATACAATATAACGTTCATCTGTGTAAGCAAGGCTGGCGTGGAAAGCAGATCACCAGGATTTATCTGTTTGGAAACTTAAGCTTTTAAATCATTAACAAAGCAGGCTGAAACGCTGCGTAATTTCTCACACGCACACTGGGGATGGGAGGGGGGGGAAGTACTGAATTAGCCATATGATGTGCATTTAGGCAAGGGCAAATTACCAGCCTGCTACATGAAATATTCTGCGATTTAAATGCTTCTAAAAACAGCTAGAACAGAACTAATCTCAGCCGCAGCCCGAGCGCCAACGTACATCACATAACTCAGCTTTATCACTACCGAGATCATGCGGGGTACAAGGATGGCTGGAACCCGCGTGCCGTGCTGATTTATGCTGACTGGCTTTTGCTCACCTCTGTGGTTTCTTACCCCACTCATGAGTTGTGACCTGCCAGGAGGAAGGTCGGCTCGTCCAAAGCCAGCTGCAGTAACTCCCCTCATTGCCTAAGCCTGATTTTAAAGGGCAGGTTCTGTAGCTATGGGCTGAGCAGCAATTACCAGCCAAGGTGCTGCCATCACCCAAAAAAAAAAAAAAAAAGATTTTTGTCTTCCAGGAATGTTATCGTGCTCCAGGGAGGCCATTTAATCCCATTTATGGGACCCTGTAGTTTTATTGGATGAAGCAGTGGGAGTAAGTGAATTTGGTAAATGCAGCTTTGTGCAGTACTCGACGGGCAAAAATAGATGCTGGGAAAAAATGAACTGCAGCGTGTCTGAGTCAGAGAAAGTGGGGCTCTGCTGTGACTGTTGGTACTACTCCTGCTGATAAACATTACCCAAATCTCGTTTAAAGAAACGAAAACACTGAAGTTTGGGAAAAGCAGGGAGCACGAGGGACAGCTTTGCCAATATTGAAAATGAGCCAGGGCGCCCGCAGGGAGGGGACCAAACACTTCACAACTCAGGGCTGCATTGGAAGGGGTCAGGAACGAAGCGAGGGGGAAATGGTGTAAATTGAAACGTGAATTTGAGCATCTGAGCAAATTCCTCCATGGCATCACCCCCGACAAGTTTCTCAGCTCGAGGAAAAACAAAACATCAAACCCTGGAGGGGAAAAAAGGAGATGAAGAAATTGTCACTGGCCTGTGTCAACACTTTGCAAATAGCTCCACATTTCTCCCGGTTTGAAGTGACTGTTTTGAAATTTACACTTCTTTTTAATAAATGTTTACAGTCTGTGAAGTTTACCAGTTGACCTTTCCGTCACCGTTCTGGATAGGAACGTTCTTTTTCCAAGGCACAGAAATAATTTCCCTGCTCTTGCTGAAGCCTGCGGTGACCTGTCTCTAGTTAATACCCAGCACAGCTGCAAAACCCAGCCGGGCTGGTTCTCCTGGCAGCCCAGTTGCACTGCTGGGGCTTTGCTTAGAGCCTGGGAGAAGCCCAGGCACCAGCATAGCCTTGCTGCCCTGTGCCACGAGAACCAGTCAGTTAACACAACTGGAACAAATACGAGCCACTGGGGGATCTTTTTAGATACCCTATTTGATTACACAGCGTTAAACCAAACCAACATCCTTTGGTTTGACTGCGTAGCTTGTTGGGTTCTTACTGACAGCTGTCATTCACAAGCTGGGCTGAAGCCCGTTAAGACAGCCACCTGCGCGAGGCAAAATTCGGTGAAATGAAATTTAACTTAAAAGCAACAACAGAAGACAAACCTGGATTAACCCCAGGTTTCTTTGCCATGGAAACAGGTTGCTTAGATACTACCCGAAGAGTAAGTTTGGAATTGTAAGAGTCAAGTTGTTCTTTAAGCCGCACGGCGCTCCGGGTTACCGGGAGATGATCTCACGCCGTGGGCCCTGGTGGGCATGAGAGGCAGTGGAGTTCTCTGGGGAGCAGCGAATCCCTCGGGGTTGCTCTCTCCAGCCTGGGGAGGGGTTGGAGACCAGGATCTCTCTGCTGTGGACATAAGAGTGAAAGCTGTACGTGTGCTGGGGGAGTCGATGCCAGCAGTACAGCATTCCCCATCCCCACGTTTACTTCCCAGTGATTCATTTTTCTTGCCCAGTGTGATCCCCCCCCCCCAGGCAGAAGGAGCGAGGATGATTTCTGTGCAGCTGCCCACTGCAAGCCAGGGAGACAGAGGGGACCTGCTGCTCCCTTCAGGCTGCAGCGGTTTGCTCCCACCAGCGTGGCCAGCGAGCACCAGGCAAAGGAAGGAATTCTGCTTTCTGAAAGAGCAGTGCAGGAGGAAGAAAATTTCGAGGTAGTTAATAAGAAATCAGAGTGGGAGAGACTGAAAGAAAGACCCTCAGTACAGCATGCTGCTCTGTTGGTGGCCCAGCCTGGAAAGCTTTGCAGGTTGCAGACGGAGGCAGTGTCATCCAAAGCTGCCTATAACAACCCTATTGGGTGTAAAGCAAAAAAACCCCTCACCTCTGACTCTTCTCTCCTTTCTTCCCGTTGCTTTCTGAAGCGTTTTCCTCCACTTAATGCGTGTGGACCCTGACAGCACCTGGCTCCTCCTGACCGAGCTCTGCTGCCCGCACCCCTACGAGCCGCCCCATGCCAGCCTGCAGCCCGTGAGGCTGCGCGGGATGGGGAAGCAGCGCAGCGAGTTTACCGACAACGTCCTGCTCCTGCTGGACAAGCTGCAGCAACGGGAGAGCGCTGCGGCACGAGGGGCACCTCCTCCATGAGGACCTTCACAGCAGCTGGCAGAGGAGAGGAGGACCAGCACCGTGCAGTGCTCACCTGGGGGAATCCCGTCAGCAGCGCCCTGAGTCGTTCCAGGGGAAACCACGGCCCTGACCGAGACGCCTTCCCCGCGGGAGAAAGGTTTTCTTCAAGCAGTGCTGGAGGATGAGGTGGGTGCCTCGGCCCTACTCCTCCGGACTTGTATTTGCCCACCGTGCAGGACGAGATGTAAGGGTCGTAGCACTTCTCTCGCCGGTTCTTCGGGACAAATTGTCGTTTTCTAGGCACACTTCCCGGCACTCGATTTTTGGGTGACGTCCCTGCAGCACCCACCCGGCACCTGCTGCCCTCACTGCCCTGCTGTCCTGTCCTGTCCCCAGCTGGAACATCACTGCCCACTGCAAACTAAAGCTCTCTTCTGGCTTAACCCTCCTGGAGAGGCGGCGCTTTCAGTGCGTTAGAAATCCTCTTCTGATATTAACTGAAATCAAAAACAAGAGTTACATGCATTTACAGTGAATTCCTCACCAGTATTACTGAGAACAACAGCAGCATCCTGCTATCCCCTTAGCAATGGCAAGGCTTTCCCCTTACGGTTATTTAAGTCAGGCCAAATGAATTGTGCCGCCTGGTTCTCCCCGTTGAGCCGCGGCAGATCCTTTAGATAAACAGCCAGCCTTGATTTACAACTTGCAAGTGATTTAAGAGCGCCCCTTATTCCCAGATTGCCTGCCATTTCTTGCAGGCTATTTCTCAAACCTCTCCGGTTTTTTAACGCCCACCCCGAGGAGCAGCATCGTCCTCCCAGGCGCGTGCACGTGGCGAGATGGTGACATTTGGTGCGAGTTGGCAGCGCCACGCTGCGAGATGCGAGGCTGCGGGTCCTGCTGCACCAGCCTGGGCTCCCCGCTCACCCGGGGCTGCCCCGAGCCCGGCGGGCACTGCTCCATCCATCCCCAGGTTCATCAGCCTCACCCCGTGCAGCCTCTGGCCGCCGGCTGCTCGTGGATGGAGCCTCGGGAAAGCTGGGTGTGGGCGATGCGGAAGGACAGGTCTCGACTCTCGATTCAGAAGCGAGCTCGGGAATAGAAAATGCGAGGAAATAAATGAGTTGGTACGTGGGACTGGCTTTGTGTGCGTTACTGCTGGGGATCCTGGGTGAGTGGAGTGCAACACGGCCGTGGGGACTGGGGGGGCTGCTGAGATGGTTTCCCTCACCTTGGTTTTCCTTAGGCTTTGCTCCTGGTTGTTTCTCCTGGAAGAACACGGCTCCATGGCTTTTCACCAAGAGGACAAGGCTGCAGCTCAGCTTTTACCCCTCATGCTTAGCATCAGGCTGCACTCGGTACAAGGAACCTTTCAGAGCTGATCACCTGGTGAGGGAAGGCAGGAGAGGCGGGCGGGTGAAATATTACCTTTGGTCTCCAAAGCCCTCCTGGGATCACTGTAGCACTGTACAAAGCCCATTGCTCAGGCGCAGCCACCAGGCCCACCTGTGCCAGAGCCCGTGGTGATGGTGGTGGCACCGGTGCTGCTCCTCGGCTACCTGCAGTCCAGAGGCTGAGCACACCACAGAGACCCACAGGGGCAGGAGGTGGCACCCGCTGTGACCGTGTCCTGTCCTGCAGCAGAGCACTGGAACCCAGCGCTGCCACCCCCAGGTCCTGCAGGGCTCCATGGGCCCAGCTCTTCTCGCTGGCTTTATTGCAGCCGGAGCGAGCGGCCTTTCTCTGAAGCAGGAGAACGGTCAGAGCGAGCCTGCATGGAGAGGGCAGTGCCGTGCCCGTGGGCGCAGCCCCCAGCCCCGCTGCAGCCCCTCAGCTCCCCTCGCTCCCCGCTCCATCTCCTGCTCCCAGCGTTTCCCATCAGCTCGGCGAAATGAATCTCTTCCAATAAAACCTGTTATTTTTAACAGCCTGCCTCTAGGTTTTGCAAATTGCCACGCCAAACAGCGATTTGTTTGCTCGCCGTTTGAGGTGATTTGCAGCCTGCTCCTCTCCTCAGCGCAGCCCCAGCTCTTCCCTCTCCTCCTGCAGACAGTTATTACCCGCTGGCTGATCCTCCCCTCCCACCCCGAGATGCATTCCCTGGTGGGGAGCAGCCGAGCGCGACGCACAGAGAGATGCGCAGAGCCACGGCCGCTCGCGGTGGAGCGGAGCCTCCAGCAGAGCCCCATGGCTGGAGCTGTGTGTATTTCTGCCCTGACAAAGTACCGCTGTATTTATGGGCTCCGGTGCTGCCCACTCGCTGCGATCACGTCTCCTGTCCGCGGTGAAACCCCCCCCTCCAGCCGCGTGCCCACAGTGCTGCTGGCACCAGGCTGGCATCGGTGGCTTCTGTTACTCCAGTGCATGACAGATTGCTTAATATCAGCGCACCAAGAGGGCAATGGAGCTCTGCAGCTTAATAAACAGCGATGGGATGGAGCTCCTCCAAACTGCAGGGCAGAGCCCACCCGAGCCCTCGCTGTGCCCACCCCAAGTCCCCCCCACTGCTCCCAGCCCCGTGGTACAGAGCAGCCCAGGCCCCAGTGAGGCCTATCTATGCTGTGCCCCCTCATCCATCCCCCACCCCACCCCTCCAAGGACAGAGACTCCTGCAGGTTTCGTTAAGGAGCTTTATTAGCTGCAGGTGGTGCAGGCTGGGGGGGGGTGTGAGGGCAATAGGGCCCTGGGCCCTCTCCCCTCTGCAGCCCCCTCCCCAGCAGCAGTGCCCCGTGGTGGGGTCCCAGGGCGAGGGCAGCGGGCGGCAGTGAGCCCCCCCGACCCGTCCTGCACTGGGCTCGGGCCTCGGTGTGCTGGGGCAGCTGTGGGGCGGCTGTGGGGCAGGCAGGGGAGAGGCGGTATATACAGTCCCTAAAATGGCTGCTGTGACGATAGACGGGCTGCAAAGAGGGGAGCGGGGTGGAACAAAGCAACTAAACAGGGCCTCCTACGGGGGGCGGGGGGCAGGTGGGGTCCGCTCTGCAAAGCACGAAGGGC
>NC_034427.1:10279578-10284268 GCF_002078875.1 Numida meleagris
CGTGCCCCCGCCACTGGGACCCCCCGAGCCCCGTGCCCCGGCGCAGGAGCCCAAGGGGAGGTGAACGAACACAGCGCGATCGCGTCTCTGCTGAAACGAGAGCGTAAATGAAAAACAAATCCTTGTTTAATGCGGCCCCCAAACAGTCTCCCACATGCCATATGGTTTGCTTTCCTCTCTCAAAACAAATATTGTTCGGAGATGTAATTAGAATTCTTTTCATCTCCTCCGGAGAGATCATCGTTGCTCTGTATATCGGCCCCGATGTGGGGGTCACCAGGAGATGGCACAGGCACGGTGCAGGCACGGGGCAGCGGGGCTGGCACAGCGCTGTGCCCCCTCCCCGCAGGCACAGCTGGGACCCCCACCTCAGCTCCACCACCCGGACCCAGGAAGGATCTGTCCCCACCAGGGGCTGCTGCAGCTCCCAGTGGCCGTTCGGTCCCGTGGTGCCCCGCAGAGCCCCCCGAGCCACGCGCAGCCCCGGGGCTCCTTGCCGAGCCCGATCCCATCTGAACACGAGTTATTATCGGCACGACAGAAAAGTTAATGCTTCTAATATCGCTCCGTCCCCCCGGCCGCGTGGCAATCCCATAGACTTATCGCTTTCCTTTCATCCATCTTAGCGGGGAATGGAGGAGCGCACGCAGTGTGGGGCTGGCTGTGCCCCGCTGCTCCCACCACGTGTGGGCCCAGCGCTGCAGCTGCGGTCCCTCCGTCCCCGCGTGGCGGTGGCAGAGCGCGTCCCTCCGCGCTCCCACTTCCAGCAGCCGGGTGGGAGCACGCAGCGCTGTGAGCAGGAAGGGCCTTAATGAACAAACCCCGCAACGGCCCCAGTTCTGCTGCCTGGGCGCTGCTCTCCCGATCACCCCGCGGGGCTCTGCTGTAACGGCGCAGTGTGAGGTGGGTCCCCATCCCCATCTCCATCCCCTTCCCAAGCCAGCGAGCAGCCTGCACAAAGCAGGGCTCCTGCACTGGAGCTGTGGCGCAATGGGGCCGTGCGGTGGGGCAGCCCCCCATAGTGCCCAGCCCGTCCCTGTCCCTGACATTGCGCCGCGTCCTCACCGACGGAGGGAGGGGGGCTGCAGGGCCCGCGGCTCCGCTGCTTTATGGCCGCTACCTGTCATAAACTGAGCAAATCAGGATCGATAAATCTTCCAGGAAACAAAAATCAGGGGAAATAAAATGAACTCAATGGGGAAACAGAGATAAACGGAATTGAAAACGCCTGCTGGGACGGCTCCGCGCGCTCATAAACCGCAGACAGAGCAACTACTTCCCCCCCCCGCAGGGCAGGATCGGTCCCCACAGCCCCCACATCCCCCTGCCCCATGCCCACAGCAGTGCTGGTGCCTGGAAGCAGCACAGGGCCCCGCTCAGGGCCCACAGCCCCGAGCCCAGCACTCAGTGCACCACACATCCCAGTGCCCAGGGCCATGCAGGGGCAGTGGGGCCGCAGACCCCAAACCCTCAGTGCTGGGAGGGCTGCGGTGCACAGGGCTGTGCGGGCACGCACCCGGCTGCTATTTGTGTAAACACGCACCGAAGGGCGATTAAATATGTATGGGACATTTGCAAAAGCATATTAATTACCGCGTTAGTGCACCAGCTCACTCCGTGAATTATTTACCCCTCTGAACCGGCACAGCCCCCACTGCACCACGGAACTGCCGGCACTGGGGATAAACCCGGCCCTGCTCCAGCCCCGCAGGGTGCGGGACTAAGGGATGGAGATCTGGGGCTGAGGGATGAAGGTTTGGGGCTGAGGGCTGGAGTTCTGTTCTACATCCCCCGTGCTGGGCTGGGCCCATAGGCAGAGCCCACAGCACCCCCTGGGCACCTCCTGAGCCCCCATGCAGGGGTCTGGGTGCTGCTGCCCCCCCCATCTGCCCCCCAGTCCTGCTGCAATGCAAAGCACAGAGGGCAGAGAGAGGGGGAAAAGGGGCTCGTGGAGTGGGAAAAGCGGCCCCAAGGCTGCAGCAGGGTGTAGGGTACGGGGGTGGGGGGGAGCGCAGGGCATGCACGGCTGCTGTGAGAGCTGCTGCCCCCCCCCCCCCCCCCAGACTGCCGCTATTGTGTTTCGGGCAGCGATCAAGTGTGGCTGATTCTTTCTCTTCACAAAGCTCCAAGTCATAATTCACGGTTTATTATGGTTGGGTGAGTCAAGACACTCCGAGCGCTAATTGCCAGCGGGGCCACGCGCTCTGCTAATCCTGCCCCCGGCTGCCCCCTCCCGCAGCCCCACAGCGGAGACCAAGGGAGGGCAGCGCAGGAGGGGACCCAGCTGTGTCCCAGTGCAGCCCAAACCCGGCCCACGCCAGCACCCGGGTGGTGACTGAGCCCGGCCTCAATGGGACCGACAGCAGCGGGGACCAGAGCGTGGCTGCAGCCCCGCAGCACAGCGCTGTCCCCGGGCAGTGCCCAGGTGCTGCCCCATGCTGCAGGGTGAAACCTCCCTTCCGCTCCCATCCGCCACTGGAACCCGTGAACAAATCTCCTCCCCGCAACCCCACGTGCAGCGATGCGACCCCGGGTCACTGAAACAGATCACAGCGAGAAACCGACACAACGCAATGAGCGCTGCCCCCGCCCCAGGGACCCCAGAGCCCCCACAGCCCCAGATCCTCAGCCATGGACCGATTGCTATTCCCGCTGCATAGCAGCATCTGGCTCCAGCCCTGCAGCACCAGGGCTTCGCTGCTGCAGGGACAACGCTGGCACCTCCGCCACCGCCGTCCTGTCCAGGTGCAGAGCTCACCCTGCCATGAGGCCGAGCTAACCCAGAACCCGGGGGGATTTCAGGCACTGCAGCCCCACTCCCTCCCGGCACTGGGCTCCCTGCTCCCAGAGCAGCCGTGTGGGGCCAGAGCTCCGGCCATGGCACTTTGCTCCCAAAGGGGACGAGGAGGAGCAGTTATTTGATAGTAGAAGTGGCAAAAAAAAAACAAAAACAGGCCTGTTCTTCCAGCTCCCAGCAGCACCTGGCAGCCCATCCTGCGCACATCACGCGCTCACGAAATGCATCTGTCACAGGGCGATTTCCCCACTGGGGAGAGCACAGCGCAGCCGGGATCCACCCGGGGGTCCCTCGCCCCCAGCACCGCGGTGTGGAGCTGCCAGCGGGGCCGAGGCAGAAGGGTGCAGGGAGGGGACGTGGGACCCACGCGTCCTGCATGGATCCCAAAGCGGCTGACACGGGGGAGGTGCTGGGCAGCCCCAGCTCGGCCCTGGTTGCAGCGAAGCCCCCGGCCCCGAGGGGGTCCCAGGCGCAGCCCCGCTGCCGGGCACTGCTGGCTCCCGGGGAGCGCTCCGCTTAAAATCAGCTGTCGGCATCCTAACGTGGTAATTCCCAGAGCCTGGCCGTCGCCTGCCAGCCTTCTTCAAGGGAAAGGAACGCGCAGACATTTGATGAGGAGAGGTGTCAGAAGTAATTGCGCTGAATGACTGCACGAGCAGCAGCAGGAAAAACACATCGGATGGAGAATTCCCACCAGGAAGCGTGAAAAAATCCGGCACAATGCAAAGTGTTTATGAAAGTAATTGATAGAATAATCACTGGTGTGTGAGACAAAGGAGCGGGGCAGCACCCCGGGGAGCCGGGGCAGCGCTCCTGCAGCCCTCAGCCGTTCAGCCAGCGGTTATTGATGGGAGCCGCTGCCGCTTGCAAATGATGCAGGGAAGGAGACAGGGTTCTCCCGCTCGCGATGCGCGCTGCTTACCAAGCGGCTCGGGGCCGGAATCGCCACCTGGGCACACGCTGCCCACGCTGGGGCCACGGAGCCTTCGCTCGGCCCCTCCCTGCGCCCAGGCCGAGGGCAGCGGGGACGCGATCCCGGGGACGCGCTGGGCTCGGTGTCACCCGGCCCCGGTGCCCGGGCTCAGGGGGAGCTGAGGCCGCACGGAGCGATCGTAGCCCCCGGCCGCGGGGACCCGGCCGCTTCCCGTCTGCCCAGCGGCGATTGATCCGGCACGCGGCCCTCATCGAATTGGTATTCACCTGCTGAACACCAGCGGCTTATTATCCATGACCCACTTACTCACCGCTTTTCAGTATCGTTAATAAAGGTTTCTGTTGTGATTAAGGGAGTCGCTGCGGAACCGCTCGCAGCCCAAAACCGTAATGGGGCTCCGAGGTGCGCTCCCCACCCCCGCGTCCCTCTCCTCGGTCCCTTCTCCCTCGCAGGGACCATTTCATCATTTTTTCACCGATTGCCGAATTTCCGAGGGGTGCGGCGCGGGACCTGGATGCCGCTCGCCCACCTCACCCGCCCCACGGGCCGCAGCCCTCCGCCTTCACCCCACGGCGCGGGGGCAAATTCTCCCCCAGCGCCAGCTCCAGCCCCAGCCCGGCCCCACCAGCGGCTCCCGGGGCGGGGAGCGGCCCCCGACGGCCCCGAGCAGCCGCGGTCGGTTCGGGTCCGAGCCCCCCGCGGCGCGGGGCAGCGCCCGCTTCCGCGATGTCGCGATCCCACGGAGGTCCCGGTCCCGTCCTCCGGGTGCTCCTCCAGAGGAGCCGCGAGGGCGGATGACGGGAGAGGACGGAGGAAGCCTCGAGGGGAGACGGCGCTCCCGCCGCGAGGGGCGTGCGGCAGCGCACGGGGATGTGCGCGGCGGTGCTCGGCATGCAGACGGGGCTGCACCGCGCCCGGCGGCGGAGGCCGAGGGAACGGAGCGGCGGAGCGCAGCCCCG
>NC_034427.1:10284695-10286377 GCF_002078875.1 Numida meleagris
GCGTCGGCCGCGCGCTTCCTGAGCTCCCTGCCGGCCTTGTGCTGGTGGTGGTGCGGGTGGGGGCCGGGCGGCTGCGTGTCCTGGGGGTGCCCCGCGCCGCGCGCCGCCTCCACGCGCAGGTAGGCCTTCACCTTGTGCTGCCGCGCCGCGCCCTCGCTCGCGTCGATCACGCGGCACTCGTACGTGCCCTCGTCCGCCGGCTTCACCCGCGACAGCCGCAGCTTGTGCGAGATGTTGCTGCCGACCACCTTCACCACCTGCGGCGGAGCGCGGCGTCAGGGCCCCGTGCTGAGCCCAATGGGAGCCCCCCCCCCCCCCCCCCCGGCCCCGGCCCCCGGTGGAAGCTGGAGGTATGCGGCCGGAGACGGATGCGCAGCCACGCCGCTAATTAGCTTTTCTACCAAATTGATTCGCTCTCGGTATTTATCACCCAATGAAATTTAAGACTTATTCACCAGCCAGCGCGGCGGCTGCTGCGGGGTTGGGTCAATAAATCAGATTTATGGCCCGCCCCGAGGCCCCCGGCTCCGCTCCCTGTAATCACACGGGACGGCTCAGGCCGTTTTTCTACTCGCAGCCGCGTGTGTTGGCCGAGGGCTTCGTGGTGCTTGGAAATGGGGCCGGAGCCGCCAGCCAAGAGCCAAAAACTCCCCCTGGAATGGGAGCGGGTTGGGGCCCAGCACCGCAGCACGGGGCTCTGCCGGTGGAGGGGGGGGGAAGCTGCAGGCGGATGGGATGACACCGGGCAGCAGCACGCGGCCAGGAGCACGTGTTTAATTTCACTAATTGGTGTCTCCTCCTTCCGTTCCCATGAGCATAACTGGATCAGGAATGCCAATCCAGGGAGGAAATCTGACTGCTCTCCACAAAGGATCGTGCCCGGTGCGGCGCAGCTGCTCGGGTTGGGCCGATGGGGACAGAAGGAGCCCCCGTGTGGGGCAGCCCCCCGTGCTCCGTGCAATGGGCGCCGGGGCTGGGGGACGCGGGGCAGCGGTGCCCCCGCTCACAGTCCTCACAAGAGCCGCGATCGGAACTCACGCTGATTTTCGTTGCGTCCTTCCCAGCCTCCTCCTGCTGTGATGCTTTTAGCTGCTGGGAGAGAGGGATGGGGGGGACAGGGGGGGGACGTCAGTTGGGCTGGGGCAGGGGGATCCCATCGGCCAATTCCCACCCTGTGAGGAGCTGGGACAGGAGCGGGGCCGGGAGTGACCCCCCTTGGCCTCAGCACATGGCAGAGCCCACACAACTCTGCCAAAGGCTCAATAATAAGGGCTCATTAAGATACCGAGAGCCGCCTTCCCTTTATTGGGCCCTTATCTCTGTGTGAACAGAAACGGAAACGGAGACAGCTGCGTGCCAAGGCCGATAGACATGGAAATGGGGGGAAGAAGGGAAGGCTACGGGATGTGCATCCCCCCCCCCAAGCCCCAGCGGCGGGCACAGCATTACCTGGCCAGAAGCCCACGTCTGTTTGTCCGTCCAGTCCTTGTGGGTGCGGACGTACCACCACTGGATCTCCAGGGAGTAGGACGGCGAGCCGCTGCCGCGGAAGGAGCATGCCATCTCCACGTCCTCGCCCGCCTGCGCCGTCACGTCGTGCGGGGTCTCGGTGAACAGCGCTGTGGGGGCAGAGCGGGGCTGCGGGCGCCGTGGATGTGCCGTGCCCAGAGCGGGGCAGAGCC
>NC_034427.1:10290897-10347330 GCF_002078875.1 Numida meleagris
GAGGCGGTGCCGCGGCTCAGCCCGGAGCCTCCCCCGCCCGGCGGAGGGATCCCGGCCCCGCGCACACCCCCAAAGTTTTTCCCACGGTTCATTCTTAAAGAGCGCGGGGCGGGGCGGGGCCGAGAGCGCGCGGAGCGGAGCCGCGGGGTCACAGCGCGTCCCCGGCACCGGGACAGCGCCCGGCGGGAGCGAGCGGGGCCGGGGCGACCGGGGAGCGGGGGGGTCGGAGCGCGGGGCCGTTAGGGAGCGCGGGGCCGTTAGGGAGCGCGGCTCGCTCCCCCGAAACCCCGCCCGGGTCCGTCCCCCCGTGGAGCCCCGCAGCGACCCCCGGGCCGGGAGCCCCAACTCACCCCTTTCCCCCCCCTCCCCCGGGAGCCGCGGATCGCGACCGCCCCTCCGCCCGCTGCTGAACCCCCACCCCGGGGCCGCCCGGGACCACCCGCGCCTTTCGTGCTCCTGGGCCGAAACGTTCAGAACAAGAAGAGCCCGAGGGCGGCGGCCCCGGAGCCTGCGAGCCCGGCTCCGCTCGGGGGTTGCACAGCAGCACGCGGGGAGCGGAGCCGCCCGAAGGATTTTTTCTCTCCCGATAAACAGCGGCAATCAGATCGGCTCAGGTGTTCTCTGCCACGAGATGACAGATGCTGGCTGCAAAGAGATTCTTTACGTTGGACTTGTAAACGCACGGAAAACGCCCGCTCCTCGCTCCCTCCCTCGCGGGGATCCTCGGGCGGCCCCGGGGCTGATTTTTCCCATCCCGGCCCCGCAGGGAGAGCCCCGAATCCGCGCTGCCGCCGCAAAAAAAAAAAAAAAAAAAAAAAAAAAAAAAAAAAAGTTCTGCGCTGCGGTGCTTCCCGCATGTCAAAATAAAGCCCACATAAGAGCAGACCAGATAGCATTGATCTCTGTTCGAGTTCATTACTCCCTCTAGAGTTACACGCGGGGGGAAGGAGGCAGCGAGCGCGGTGATGGATGAGCCGGGCGCTGTGCGGCTGGGGGGGCTCCGTGCACGGCGCTGGGGGCTCGTAGGCACCAGCCCACCAAGAGACCACCGCATTCCCTGCCAGCACCCCCCGTGCCACAGCTCCGTGCAGAACCAAACCACTGCGGGCGAGGCATGGGATGCGGGGCCCCGTCCCGGCACCCCCAGCACAGCCGAGGCTCCGTGCCGACCCCCAGCGCTGCGCTTCCCCCCTCCTGGCAGCGCACACCCTGAAATCACGCCCCGAGGAAGCGAGGAGAGCATCAGTTTCTCCAGGAGCCGGGAACGTCTCCCGCCGCAGAGCCGAATTAAGCCTCATTTCCAGCTGATTGCTGCAGCTGCGGCGGGATGAGGAGCTGACAATGAGCGGGAGGAAGAGCCGCGCGTCCCCGTATCTCGCTCACACTTGGAAGGTTTCATTTCCCTCCTCAATTTTAATTCATCAGCGAGCAGGGCCAGACCAGCTGCTGCCTGCTATCGCCGCCGCGCAGCCCCGAGCCCCCACGCACCAGGGAAGGCCGCTCAGGCTGCAGCCGGGGGCAGAGCCGGCAGCTGCGTGCTGGGAGCCGGGCAGCGCGCTGCACAAAGAGCCCTTATCTGCCCGCACTGATCCTCCAACGCAGCCGGCACCGCGCGGGGCTCCTGCTTCAGAGGAGCAGGCCCGGGGCCTCGCTCTGGAGCATGAAGCGTTTCTTATCTCCGCTCCCGCCAGCCTCGCCGCTCGCTGTTTCTTTGCATGTGCCGTTGGTTCTGCTCAGCCGCCACCTGCGGAACGACAGCAGCGGCCGCGGGGCATCACCCCCGGCTCCGCCGCCCAGCCCGGCTCCGGGTGCCGTCCCCAGCGCCCACCTCCACCGCGGTGCCCGGCAGCACCAGGAGGCGGGCGCTGAGGAGCGAGGGAACCGAGCACAGATTGCAGCCGAGCAGAAGAGCACGAAGAGCGGGTGCCCCCCAGGTGGGGGCTCACCCCCCCGCCCCCCGCCCCACACGGAGCAGGGAACGGGCACAGCCCCACTGAGAGCTGCTCATCTCGCTGCTGGGCAGAACAAACGCCCTCCGCAGCGAGCGCGGTGCTGATACGCGCCTGGAGACTTTGACAACCCTTGTACAAACGGATTTCCTTCCGCTGCTGAAGTTTGACATTCCTGCATTATTAGATTATTTGCAAAGGTCTGTGCGCGCTGCAGGAAAACAATGCCACCAACGTCTCCCATTACAACCTGCTCCTCCACAAATCAGCCGGGAGGCAATAAGCCGCGGAGACAGCGCGTGCTGGAGAAGGGCAGACGCTAAAGGAGCGAGGGCACCGGGGGGGGTAGGAGGCATAGGATGCAGTTCCCGGCCCTGCCCTCGTCCCGCAGCTCCTGCAGCAGGAGCCACCCAGCTCCCTGCCCCGAGAGCCCCACACCAGTCAGCGCTAGCCCAGGTATCAGATGCAGAAGAAAATTACTTGGGAAGAATTATTACTTGAGAGAACAATTCACGCTCATTTCCAACCCATTAACTCCTTCCTCCTCTGCAAAGCCACCATCGGTTCCCGGTGCAGAGCGGAGCTGACACAGGTGTCAATCATTGCTGCAGCGCTCCCTGCTTCCAAACCATTGTGGTAAGGACCAAAGCATTAAACGCGGAGGGAGAAATAAAACACCCTTTTCTCCCTCCATATTATTTACTTCTGTATGAGAAAAGCAGTCCCCAATCTTATATACAAAAAAAAAAAAAAAAAACCTAAGACTAAAATAAATACCCTAAGTGACTTCTTTGTGCTGCTGGAGGTTCACTTCCCAGTTCTGACAGCGTCTCTTCAACTCAGTGTCACCCGGGTCTCTCCATCAGGATGTCAGCAGAGATTCCTCAGCCCTGGTTTGTGCTCACCTCACCCACCGTGGAGCTGAGGGGGGAGCAGGGCTGAGGGCAGACACTGCAGCCCTGGGGGGAACCGTGTGCTCTGAGCTGGGGCCTGGTGCCGATGCCCCCAGCACCGGTGCCACCGCTCGGTGCCCGCAGCGCAGTGAGGAGCAGGGGCTGTAGGTGCTGCTGCAGAATCCCTCCCCTCTCCTTCCCTCCTGAGCGGGGACGGGGCGGTAGGAAACTTGCAGAGCGCCTCATCAATCATGTTCTTTCTAATTAACTTCTAATTTACCTCTTTAGTCAAATCTATTTACAATCAGAGACAAGAAAACGCGGCCCAACAAGAGGCGCAGCGCAGATGGGGCTCTCTGCCCTCACGCTCCGTTGCCTCCATCCCGTGCCCGGTTCCCTGCTGCGATTCAGCCCAGCCCCATGGACCAGCATCACCCTGCTGCCTCCCCACTCGGCCCATGTGGGGACAAGCTCCCAGACCCCCAGGTCTTCCCAGCCCTTGCAGGGCAGGGGTTGTGGCCAGCACGGAGCCAGAGCTCAGCCCAGATCCCCCCCCCACCCCCTGTACACGCATCCAATCCCAACACCGGCGATGCTGCCCCAAGCTTCAGCCCCTGGCCAAAAATATCTGAAGGGGTTAAACCAGGGACCAAAGCCTTCTGTCTGTGACCTACCAATGCTTCATAAAGAAGATCTGTTATTATTAGCTCAATTCTTGAATCCTCCCCCAGTTGATACAACAGCATTCATCCCATACAACAGCTGCTGAGACTCACAGTGCCCATCTCTGTACCTCTGTGGCTTTCCTGTGCTGCTCAACACTGCAGCAAAATGGGCCATCCAGCAGCAGCAGATTAAGCCGAATAATTATCTTAATTAATAACAGAGGTCCCAGATGTGTGTCCAGCCCATCCCAAACACCTCTCCAGAGCAGCAGCAGGGCTGTGCCCAGGTCCTGCGTGCCCGAGGCTGCAGTCCATGCATGGGGTTTTTGCTTTACAGGGGTCTTGCACAAGACTGGGGTTCCACCCAGGCAGGGCAAGGGGCAGGTACAAAGGGGCTACACAGCAGAGGATCCTAACACGTGTGCAGGGGTCCTTGCCTCTAAAACACTTTGGAGATCAGGAGAATAAATCATTGTCTGTCCTGTAGAAGCCTGATTGAGCACACTGACACCTTCTGAGAACTACCCAGAGACCGAGAGTCTCAGGTGGGGCGGATTGAAGAGCTAACAAACTGCAAAAAGGGGGAAAAAAAAGCAACGACAGAAACGCTGCCTTACAAAGCAGGAACACCACGGCAGCCTCACTTCCTCCAGCAGCGCCGCTCCCGGAGAGCTGGCAGCCCGGCCATTAGAGCAGGGAATTATTTCCAGTCCAGTCTCCATATTAAGTAACTCAGCTAATGCATCCAGAATGGAAAATACTGAGGGAAGGGAAATGTACTTTCTGAAAGCAGAACCCCAGCAGAGCGGTGAGGGGAGAGGCAGCCACGCTCTTGCATAGTGCTGGGAGCCAGGCCAACATGGGCAGACACAGAGGGATGGCACTTGGCAGCGTGCTGGGATCCAAACCAAAAGCAAACCCCAAAACCCCGGCTCGCACTCAGGCACCTCTTATCACTATTCTCAAGAACTCCCCATGTTTTCCTTCGCCCAAGATACGTCCCCTGCTTTTCCAAGTTGCTTCACATTCGCTAAGTTCCCCCTGTCCTGCCTCAGAAGTGACTCCTCACCTCCCTTCCCTTCTCCTCTGCCTTTCAGGTGTGGTGGCACGATGACTCGAGGGCCATGGAGCGCCTTCCAGCAGGGACACGCAGCAGCTCAGGCACGCACTGCACTGCACGCCACGCGGGAGGGAAGAACTCCAGCAGTCATGCAAAGTCAGAAACTAAACACAGCTAAAGGATGGGGAAAAAAAAAAAGTCTTTTTAAGGAAGGGGTGAGGGGTGACAATAATTTTAAGAAATAAGGAAGAGAAATGAAGAATTCAAACAAAGTTCCGCACCAAAAATGTGTTTTGCAGCTCCCTGTGGCTGCTGAAGCCACTATTTCCATGCTGATCCCCTGAATAACGGCATTTGATGCCACCCGGGCCAGCAGTGCCTGCTACAGTCGTGATTGAAGGCAGCCTTTAAGCTTCCCTGACAATGCATTTTTCTTGGAGATAAAAAATGAATGCTGCCAGCATGCAAATCTCTCTAAATTAGGCAGGGCCCAGCTTGCTGGAGCAGCGATGTTTTGTGATGACAGTCATTAACTTTAGCAGAAGGAAAAAAAAAAAAGATGCAGGAAAATCGTCTCAGCCACTTCTCATCCCAGCTGGGAGCTGTTGCCCAGGGAAGTGGTGGGACTCAGCGGGCAGACAGCTGGGATTGCACTGCAAGAGCAGAAGGGCAACACAGAAACTTGCCGTGGTCTGCTTACTGCAATCAGCCACTCAGATCACTTGGTCCTCCTGCAGCTCCCCCAGCAAGGCACTGGTGGGGCTTTTCTGCTTCTGCTGGGGAACCCACTGCTGCTGCAAGGAGTCAGACTCACAGTTCCAGATTTAGAACACTATCTACAGAACACATACAGCCAAGGCCCAGGGGATGCTGCTCCTGGTGTGTGCTCTGGCAGAGGCTGACAGCCCACTGAGCAGCTGAACTGGACACCAACCCAACCCCTCAACCTCCCCAGTTCACACCAGCACATCTCCCAGCATCCTGGATGGGTACCACGCTCTCTACCCTCCCTCTAACAGGCACGTGGTTGTGCTCCTTCATGCTCTGATCACAGCAGTCTGACTTGAAGGAAAAAAGCTGCCCTGCAGCAAGGTAAGCAGCTGTAACCCAACTCACAGCAGACTCCTCACGTAACAAACAAGGAAATAAAAAAAAAAAAAGCAAACTAGTCTTTAATATCTCCAAAATCTCATTTGGAATAGTTTCATAGAAACATCACTTTTATCGTGCAATCAAGGCTGGAAGAGAGCAGCAGCAGGAGGGGAAACAGACGCCGCATCGCCCCGGAAACCACGGAACTCAGCCCCGAGGCCTCAGAAGTTCTCCAGCAGGTCCATGATCCGCTTCTGCTCACTCTCCCGGAACTCCTGGTTCTTCCCATCCCCGATGTTCTCTGCGTACTCTGCAGGAGAGAAAGCAGCAGAAACACGGGATGTCAGTGATATACCAGACAGCGACGGCCAACTTCCCCTGCAGAATCTGCGTCCGCTGCAAAGAACGGAATGAGAATTTACGTAAGGAGCACTGATGAGTTTCTTTCCCCATCTCCAGGGCTAAAGCTTTGCCTAACGAACATCCACTGACCCTCATTAAAACCTCTGTAGCAAAGAGAGACTTTAACAGGAACACGACACTCGTCATTCAGCGGCATGAGCAGACAGCAACACTTGGACGTGCAATGTCTGCTCCCCAGGGTCTGACCACGAGGCCATCCCAGCACCCCAGCAGAGGAGTCACCAGCACTCAGTGGAAGTGCAGAGCTGTAGAGCTGGCTGCTTTCAGCCCAAGAAGCCCAGCACAGATCTGGACACTGCCAGCCTTCCAGGTGTCCCCATGGAGGGACACCTGGAGGAGAGGAGCTGAGGGGAGCTGTTAAACATTTGTTAAACTTTCCTGACTTTAGGTTTAACGTGTCCATTTTCCAAGCAATCTGAAGGAGGATTTTTGTAAAACTGGTCAAAAGGAGATCAGTTCCTCAATCCATGAGTGCTTTTAACCCCTATGAAAGAAACACACCAATTAAGATTTAACTACAAAGCAAACCCCTTGTCTTCAGCTAGACTCTGATCAAGCCTTTGCCAATCCATGCAGCCAAACACAGTACAAGAAGAATTCCCCTGCAGCTCTCTCCTGACATCCACCTAAAGCTGGTAGCTCCCATTTCCTCACCAGCTTGCTCCTTTCTGTCACCAGAACCTAAACATTCAAAGAGGGCTTAAAAAGAAAAAGTGAAAAGCAGGGATCTGCACAAATCTTAGTGAATCAGGTGCAGCCTGCCTGGTTAGACGGCGTTTTCCAGCCTCCGCCTTCTCTCATTCTTTTCCTTCTTCCTAAACAAACAGAACAGCTTGTATTCAGCATCTGAATGGTAAGTTGCTGTAGAAAGTTTGCTTTAATATTTATACGTTCAGCACTGCTACATGCCTCTGAGCTCTATCAAAGCCTTTATTATAGGAGCACTGAAAGGAGTGAGGACAGGGAGAAGTTAGCTGAAGTGGGAGACTTCCCTCATGTGTGCACTCTCTCTCTCTCTCTCTCTACACACAAAAAACAGAATTCTTTGCCAATGCCTCTGGAAGAAGTCCTTTTAATATTTATCAACTGCTACAGTACCTGTAACAAGAGCAGGCAGTAGCACTATGGCTTGCTGCAGGTGAATCCTGATTCCTCTCAGTCCTGGAGGAGACGAGTGCAGGGAACTCTCCCTCCAGGTAAAGGAGCAGCTCTCCATCTCAGTAACAAAGGCAGCAGCAAGCTCGTGGCTGTGCTCCCTGCAGCTGAGCTGCCTGCGGGGCAACCCAGGGACAAGGGGCTGCTGCATAGCGCAGGCAGGAGCTGAACTCCAGCGTGGCACAGGGTTATGAGCCCAGGAGATGGAGGTGAGCGCTCAGCTCAGGCTCTCCTGTCCCCTTCGGGCGGTATCAGAGCGCTTTGTGTCACACAGTTCCTCCAGGAGGAGCAGGCACTGTCCACAAACGAGGCCGTTCCCGTGCTTTGTCACACTAAGTGCCTCCGAAACAGATGCAGCAGCCGCAACTGCCTTTGTTTATTGCAGCCCAAGGGCAACGCTTTCCTGGCTGCTGCTGCTCGTGGTGGCTCAGCACTGGGTGGCAGCAGGGACGACGTGGCTGCCCGGTGGCCCGGCTGCTCCTGGTGGCGGGGTGGCTGCCTGCAGAGTGACGGCCACCAGATGCGGGGGGGGGCATGGCACAGCGCTGGCAGCGGGGCTGCTGCGTGCCCCCGACATCAGTGCCCTGCTGCTGCCCCAGGGAGGCAGACAAAAGCAGGACTCAGATTCCCCTCACCTTCCCCAGAAGCTCTGCATTTTCCCTCCCAGGCATTTTGGTTTCACAGGACCACAAGCCCAGCGAGTCCCAGGGCAGGCTCTTACTGGGGTACCAACAGTAGTTAATACTGATCTGAAAAGGCCAGATAAAACCCTCAGAACTGGGCTTAAAAAAAAACCCATCTGAGATTTTCTGTATTTACTTGCTTATTTAAAATTCCACCACTTCAGTGAGACAGCAAAAATCAGACATCAGCTCCCTATGCCTACAGTTAAACAGAGCTTACACATTGCTGTAGCTACACAGAGGGAAAAGACCTGAGATCGGTTTCTGCTTCATTAGACAAAATACAATGGTTACAGAACAGTAAAAATCAATAAGGAAATATTGAAGCTTGTAATGGATATTGGAAGCTATAAAGCCTGCACGTACAGAGGGACCACAGGCCAAATTTAGCATCGCCCTTACAACATCCCTGCTGCCCCTTGTTGGTTACACACACTAACAGGTCGGCTCAGCACTCCATAGGCCCTGGAGGTGCCCCGGGGTTTGCAGAGACTGCCTCCCACCCTGAGCACCCTTCCAGCCACAGCACGCACCGCTCAGCCACGTCTCCAGAGGGTGAGCGAACCGTCCCGCTGCAGGAATGCTCATCTTCAAGGGAAAGAAACTGCAGGGCAAGTGGTCAGCCTGCAGGAGTGCAGCTAATGAGCCTCCAGCGCTCCCTGCCCGCTCCTCCCCCTGAAGTCCTACCGTATGGAAACAGTCCTGCTTCCTCGCCTGCATCATAAGTAATTCTGAGCAACCCCAGGGGATCCATCAGCTGTCAGGTTGCCGGAGAAACATGGAGGATATGTAGGCCATAAAATCAAACTAAAAACCGAGCACCTAATTAGTATGCAAAAAATAAGAAAATAAAACCTGAACGGGAGCAAAACACTGAACGAAAAGTAAAAATAAACTGGCCTTCATTTGTCCTGAGAGCAAGCTGCAAACTGGCTCAGAAATGCTTCAGCCTAGGCTGAAGCCTCCCAGCACCTCACTCGTTTGGAATAGAGCCTCCAGAAACTGCCTGGTGCCCGGGTGCCCAGCCAAGCTGCGTCCAACGAAGCAGCTCCTCTGGAGAGGCAGGTCTTTGTGCTGTAACTCCAGTTAAAGCTAGGCAATCTTTGCTGACAAGGTACTTGACAACAGGGGTATAACTGCTAACAAAATCTAAATGTCACCAGCAAAGACGGCAGATGAGCTCTGTGCGATCCCGGCCTGGCAGGAACCTTAGGGCACTCCAGCCCAGGGCTTCAAGGACCCACCAAGAAGCTCATTTCTAAAGTTACTGACAACTGTGATGGCACAAATCTCAAACACTGCCAAGCGTGACAGCTGGGGAAGAGCTGAAGAGAAAGCCCCAAATACTGTACCCATCACTCCTATTATTAACATGCCATTTAAGGTCTCTTTAGGGAGCGAACACATCCCTGCTGACACTGCTGACGTTGCTGGACAATCTGTACTTTCTCTAAGCAGCTCGCCAGAGATGATAAAACCATTACAGAAGTTTCACAATGCATGTCACTGCCTGTGAAAGGAGGAATCGGATGAAGTGCTCGTGCAGCTGCCCCCGGTCAGCATGCAAATCAACAGGCACAGGGAGGGCTCTCGAGTACCTGTGGCCTAGGTCCCATGTGGGAACCTGGAAGCAGACATGTGTCATGTCCTAAGGTGCAGATGGGCATTTAGAGGCAGGAATATCAATCAAATATCGCTTGAACTTGCTGGGAAAGGATAGGGGCCGAAGAGCTTGCCTGCAGCTCCAGGTCATCTCACACCATCAGAAAATCACTTTTTTTTTTTTAGTACCTGCTATCTTTGCTATTCCCAAAGAAAGCAGAGAAGCCCAGCACCCCAAGGATGCTGACAACTCCTCTCCGAGACCTGCACAGCCTCTCAGGAGCACAGCTCCCTGCTACACAAGGAGAGGCACTGCTGGGGGCGAGGGGTGGGCGCTGGCAGCTCAGAGGGGGCTGCAGCAAGAGCCCCGAGCCCTGCCCCCTCCCCCTCAGTCTAACTGGCTGCTTCTGCTGAAGGACAGAGGGCGACCGATGAGACACACAGCTCAAATAAGCACTGCTCTAATTCAACATAAGCATTCAAAATAACAAGCAGTACTTTAGAATCAGGATTGCAAATCACAACAGCTACATTTTAAAGCTACAGAGGATACTTTAATGCTATAATCCATATTAATCTGACACTAAGAACAAGACAAATACACCGTGGATACCAATATGGTGCAGATAGTAAAGAGCGGGGCCGTGTTAATGAAAGATGAGACTCCACTATTCTTTCCTCTAGCATGCACATACACTTCCCTTGCATATTTACCCTAGCATTCTAGTGCGGACCAGTCAGTCTGCAGTTGACAGCAGCATGAAGTGCTGTGGTGTTATGTGACAGCAGACAACAGCAAGCATCCTAACTCCAAGGCAAGGCTTGCCTCTTATCAAGGATTTCAGCCCTGGTCAGATCTCACAAGGTAACTGCTGCTCAGAGATGCTCCTGAAGTCAAGGAGAATGACACGCGAAGGCTCATCCTACAAAGCGATGACCAAGCTGTCCCTGGTACAGAATGAAATGTGCACAGGAATATCTCAACTCACCCTTCAGTATGTGCCGAACAATTTTAATGGAGCTGCCTCTCATGTTCAGAATCTGATGGACTCTCTGACGAATCTGATCAGGAGAGAGAAGGAAGGAATCTTCAACAGTACATCAAGCCATGCACAGTCCCACTTTTTCCGCCCTCTTTGAGATACGAGTGGAAACCACAAGAACCACAAAGCCCAGTTCAGCCTTGCTAGTCCACAGTCCCAGAGCACTTAAAACATTCAGGAAGGTATATGGCACACGTACAAGTAACCACAAAATATAGTCACAAACCCCAGTGCACTCATGCCAGGAAAAATGCAGTATTTCACACAGGTCAAGAAAAATGCCCATCTGCAGTCTGTGTCTTTCAGAGGCCTTCCAAGACAATATTCCCTTTCAGCACCCTCAGCAGTGGTATAAACAGGGCCTTCCAATTTCTAACCGTGACCTTGCTCATGGCAGTCTGTACAAACCATCAGCTCCTGTACTTATTACTGCCCTCCTAACTGTTGTAACTTCATGAAGCTGCATGGACACAAGGCAACATGCAGGATTCCTCCCAAAAAAAGGAATTAAGAGGCAATATTTGCAAGCACGGTCTTGTTTGTATCATACAGTATTTGCAATATTTTTCATTATTGTACCATGCAATCATTGCAATATTTGCAAGGATTACTCTTGTTTGTATCACGGATGGAAACGTGGTGCTCCACCAGCTCTGTATATAGCTTTACCTGGGGAACATTGGCATTACAGATTTCTGCCATGATGTAAGAAATGAGCTGTAGAACAAAGAGACCGGCATCCAGGCGACGGAGATAGAATTCGTCTTCCATGTCATCATCTATTATCTCTCCTCGGCGCACCATGTCCTGGAAAGCAGTGCAAAGAAAAGGGGTCAAGGCTCTCTCTCAGAGAACTTCCCATTACTCACGGCGAAGTGCTGGTGATATTTGCAGTTTCTGAAGAAATGCTTTGTTCCCTAAAACATTAACATCCAGATGCTTCCTATCAAAGAAGTACTTTTAGTAATTTATTGAAATCCACAAAACATCTCATTCCATTTGGAGCGTGGTTTTGCCTTTGCTGGTGTGAAGTGTGCCCATCCGCAAACTGAAGTTTTAATTTAAACACAGAAATTACGTTTCCAAACGGAGCAATTAGAGACCACGAATGGGAAACAACCCAGTTCTTTGTCACAATGGCACAGAACCCGTGCTCTTTCGCTGGCCATTTGAGGGTGCTGTTCAGCAGTGCAGAACATGACTCCAGCAGGCTCAAAGCCCTCCCGGCCTTCTAACTTCATCAGTGACAGGTGAATAAGAAATCGGGTCTCAACGTCTGCACGAGCACAGCTTCACTACTTGCAGCCATTCTCTTCCAAAGCTGTTGGCTGGGCAGAGCGATGGGGCCGAGCCTCCAGCTGCAGCCAGCAGAAGAGCTC
Source organism: Numida meleagris (assembly GCF_002078875.1). Lineage (NCBI taxonomy): Eukaryota > Metazoa > Chordata > Aves > Galliformes > Numididae > Numida > Numida meleagris. The sequence goes on from NC_034427.1 coordinate 10,302,842, forward strand.
TGCTTCCACGGGATGGTTCTTCCCTTCCCTGCACATAGGGTGCTTCACTAGAGACCCACACAGAGCCCAAAGGCGGAATGCAAGAGGCTGCTCCATCCTCCTGGCTCAGACAGAGCGCTCGCTGGTTTAAAACAGCAGCAAAGCAGCCCAGCAACGAGCCCTGAGCAGCTCCCTGCAGAGCAGGGCCCACCATGTCACAGGGTGAGCCCACCCCGACTTTCCTCAGCGACCAGCAGAGTGCACTAACTGATGTCAGTATGACCTTTTGCATTTCAGGGGTTTGGGTTTTTTTTGTTTCTGTCTTTAGATAAAGGAAACAGCTTGTCACACCCTGCGAGCTCGCTGCAGCCCGCGTGATTTATTATGCAGCAGGCTGGCAGGTGGGCACGCACCAGCAGAGCAATATTTTCTCATTAGAGCCATCACCGGCGAGAGCACTGTACCTGGAATGCTCACAGAGAGCTTTCTTCACGCGCACACGCTCCAGGCAAACACACACAAGGTCACCAGCACCAAAGCTGATTTCAGCCACCGAATCTTCCCATTTTGTCAAACCAAACCCTTTCATCTAACCACAGGGAGAGTCTTCCAGGCACGAGAAGGAAGATGAACCCTGTACACTGGGAGCGCAATGAACATTCACCATACACAAATCTGATTAAGGGACTTCGAGCTGCAGCTGTTTATTGCTGCCTCCCAAAATTGAAAAGAGAGCACAGGTGATGAAACGCTTTCCCATTCCTCCCAGGAACGCAGTTTGCCAAGGTAAGTTTAAGAAACAATGCCTTGTTACCAATATCATAAAGCCAACTGCATGGGCTACACCACAGGATGCCTCAACTCTGGTTATCTGCATAACTGCCACTTACTCCAGCCTCTCAAAATCACAGGCACGGGCACGACTGGGCACTTAAGGCATGCTCCTGCCAGAAAAGAAGAAATCCAATTTTGTGCAAGCAGCAACTTTCCTCACCCTACATCAATGCCAAACTGAACGACTCTGGTCAAATCTGGGCTCTAACACTGAAGAATGTTGGGTCTGGCAAGCCAGAGGTAGGCAGCTATTCAATGAGATATCCAAAAACCTCATTCAAGGAAAAAGACAAGGCACTCACTCCCAAAACTCCTGCTTACGCTCTCAGTGCACACAGGCTTAATGGCTGCTCTTCTCAACAGCACTAAATTCCTGAACAGAAAAACATCAACAGGCAGCAAGGATTCTGAATCGCCAGAGCAGGAAACAAAGGCCATTTCTGCTCTGTATTCTGATCCCAGCACGGTGATCACAGGAGCAGAATCCAGGCAACTGTCGGCTTGATTACGCAGGGAAGGCAGCAGTCTTAAGAGCCCCTCTCGACAGAGCAGCAAAATTATTTTGTGCCAGTGAATTAAGCAGATACGAATTAGAAGACAGGTACAGCTTTCGGTGCTTTTTTCACTTCCTTTTTATTATTAAAAACAATAAAAAACCACCAACAGCCATTAAATGCTAATCTGCCTCTGTACAGTACCAAATAGCCACCTTTCCACTTTGTCTCTCTTTCAAAGCTGTCAAGTCGCTAACCTCCAAATGAGCACTCAGATGCCATTTCTAATCTGCCAGCAATATGTGCTGAGATGCCCCTTGCTGATGGGAGAAGACAGCAATGAGATGGGCTTCTGTGAAGCTAAAATGAGCTTCTCTCGCACTAATGAGGCAGGACTGACAGGCCTCAGGGTGTCAGGTAAAGACTCAAAAACTGAAGACACAATGGATCAGCCGCTGCTGCACCCGGGATCACATCTGCTCCACGCAGCCACGGGATTAAGGCCCAAAGCATTTTCTGCATCCTCCTCCTCCCTTATGCATCATCCACCATTCCCCAGCAAGGCTGAGTGCAGACTTTGCTCGGAGCAAAGCAATCCTTCACATAGCAATTAGGCTAATCATGGCGTTATCTTCTCCGATCGCTTCTGAGCAGATCCCACGGAAGCAAACAGCTGGGTAACAGGAGATGAAGGGATGCTCTCCTGCTGGACCGTGTTCTGTTTCGTTGTCCAGATTCACGGTGCAGTTTTGCAACAACTGTTCTTCGGAAAAAGCTGGCTTAAAAAATTCCTCCCCTCCCTCCTACTCTCAGCAATTCCCACGCCTTCACTGCCAGTCTGAAGGGCTGAGCTATAAACCAGATCACTAAAAGAAAGGAAAAGGAAGAGAACTGCAAGGGCAGGAGCTTCTTATGCCAGCTGCACTACTGAAGATAAAACTCCAGGTATGATACCTTCAATCATTCTTTGTATAATCAGGTTTCCACTTCTTGTAATGCAAGACTTACACCAGGATACTCTGTCCATCAGACTCAAATCTCTCTTTCTCTCTCCTCAGGATAGGCTGAACCTGTAAAATCTCATTGTGTTTTTTTTTTTTCTTTGGGCCAGGAAAGGATCCGTACTCCAGATTTTTGGAGTACTAACGATGTCCTCAACCACAAGAGGAAGGTCAAAAGCCCCCCAAGTGACAAAGCACAGCTTCTGCAGCACCATGTTCACACATCCACTTCAGTGATTCATGAGCAACAACTACAAACGCTAAAGCAGCCCATAAATCCTATCAGAGCCAGACAGCTCCCTGGGCTGATGGGCAGAACGACGGCTTCTGCCCGCCTCTGCCTGAGGAATCCACTGGAGCCTCTTCAAATCTCAGCAGACCATTTCCCACTGACCAATTTAGAACGCTGAAAACCAAAGAAATCCATAACCCCAGGAGTGTTCCAAGTGAGAAATGAAGCTACCAGCTACCACAACAGTGTGATTCTGAGTTCATGGTGCTTTACGTTATTGTCTTACAAAGGATAAGAGTTATCAGGTAATATTTAGATAGACCTTATTCTGTACTATTCAGAGAGCAGCTTGTTCACCTGCTGTTTACTGTCCTGCCGGTACACACAAAACAGAATAATAACAATAATAAAAATCTAACGCTGCTTTGGCATTTCCCTGTCACTGGGGACCTGCGCGTCAGAGAGCCCAGAGAACATTTGTGCTGATGTACTCCCTGCTTAAAAGACCTCGCAAAGCAGCTCTAACAATATCAACAAACTTTGAAAGACACCTCGTGGCTCTGTTCCGTGCTGGAATAGAAGAGGATGTTAGTTCTGCTGGGAATTGCTTCGTTTGGGGGAAAGTGGAGCTGTGGGATGTGTGACGATATTACCGGCCGTAATTCAAGTTTATGGACCTGTCACCAGAACACAAACGCAACACAGTGCACTTACTTTAGTGCATTTCATCTCACAACTACTCTGAGAAATAGGAAAACATTTCATCTCCCAGCTCTGGAGTGGGGACACAAGTAAAAATACTAGTTTGGTGACACGCTGAATATCATCTGTGGTGCTTAGAGATGATTGGGATTGGAACCGGACAAATCTCCAGTCTGGTCCAGCCCAGACTCCTAGCATCCTTAATCTTTACCACCAGGCTCTGAACATTGCTTTGAAAACCAACGTCCTTCACACGCGGAGTACAAATCTGCTTCTCAGGGGTGACATGCAGCATGAGTCAATCTCAGTAAAACACTTTGATATTTTTCTGTTGAAATATACTGCAGAAGGTCAACGCACATATGGGATGTTTCTGCTAAATCCTGTTATTAGCACTAATAGGAGTGAAGAACTGAGATCCATTTATTGTGGCCAGGCCAGCCTGCAGAGCCCCACAGCAGGGCAAAAGCACAACTGGCTTCTGGATACAATAGGAAAACCAGAGTGCTCTTGTTTGCTCTTCTCCTGTGTACCAGTAAACATGAATGGATTATTATTATTAATCAAATGCCTTCTACACCAGCTGCTTCACACCCAGACAACTCCCTTTGACCCTGCCCAGTGCTGCCTGTTTGCTACAGGTGCTAACATCTGCAGCCTACTTCAGGACCTCTTTGGATACGGGGCGCACACGCACTGGCTCTGCGTGTTGCCTTTAAGAGCTCTATACAGCAACTGCCCAAACGCTGTGGGATTTCAGCCAGAAAAAAAAAAAAAAAAAAAATCAGCTCTGCTTTTTGAGTTCTAAAACCCACACACCACCATCGAAACGCAGAGAATAAATAATTTCTTCTTCTGTTTCGAGGTGGATGAATGGAGAGCGGAGGGACAGCAAAGAGAGTAAAGGCCGTTTGTCTTCAGGCCACCGTCCGCTTGCGAGGCTGCAGCTGTCCATATGGAGCCCAGACGCCGGCAGCAGCAGCGGCTCCATTCGTCTCTCAGCCCTCTGCCTTTTGCTGCTGAGCTCCAGTGCCCCCCAGCACGTCTGCTGGTGCCCAGAGCAGCGGTCTTGGCCGTGCAGGGCGGCTGTGTGTGAGGCTGCTGGGGGCTGCAGCCGGGGCACGCCGAGTGCCCGCACGGGGACGGCGCTGCGGTGATTATCTCCGTCAGCGCTAATCAATCTCATGCCCTCCTCTGCGCTGATACAGATAATCTTGTGGGAAGCGTGCCAAGCTCGCTAACAGCTCTGCAAGCTGCTTCCTGACTCCGACAGCTCGTTCTCTTTCACGAAGTCTGTTCCAGACTCAGTTCCAAGAAAGTACTGTGCGGTACCCAAGCTCGTGTCATTCAAAACGATTCACTGCTGGTGTGCTCCGAGCGCACCAGACTTTGGCTCTGGCCTCAGAATAGAGGTTTCCTTGCAGGAGATCAGAACTCTGCAGGCCAGAGTAGGAATCCTCGCACATTACCACGTAATTGTCTCCCTGCATTTCACTTATTCTCCATCTGCCAAAACAAGCAACATCTCAGCCAAGTAAAAGTGAAGGCACACGAAAGCAGAGACTTAGGCCCTCCTAGTAAAATTCACTCTAAGAAATTGCCAGAAACACTGCTGTGAGTTCCTAGGCCATCTCATCTGAGGGAACCAGAAGCAGGAGAGGGGGTACCAAGAGCTGAGGGGTAATGGCACAGGGACGAGGGGCAGCTGGCAGAGCAGCAGTTCCATGCAGTGCCGTGCCTGTGCAGAAGCATCAAAGACATGTGGTAGCACAACTTATGCAATACATACGTGTTTCTCTCCATCAATCTTCTTATCAGCTGCCTGCATTGCATCCAGGTACTTAAAATACAGTTCCATCAGCCTATCAACCTGCAAGGGCAGAAGAGACAGACCTAAGCAAGAGAAAAAGAATAATGCAATCATCTTATCCTTAATGCTATGCTGTTTTCCTCCCAGCTGCAGTCTTTGCAAAATAAGAGGTAATTCTGTCACTCACAGGAACGAATGCACTGGAAGGCTCGTACAAGTGCTGGACAGATGAGCACGCTGAGTCTGCGAGCATCTGAATGTAATCCCATATCACAATATAGCCTGATCAGCTCCAGCTAAAAGGAAGCAGACGTGTTCCTGGCTCTCTCTCTCTCCTGTGTTCTGGTTCTCCAGCTCTCCTCCTTTCTTAAATGAACTCTTCTGTCTATAATGAATGCAACTGTCAAGTTTCTGTTAAATGCATGAGACACTTTGGCCCTCCTGCTCTCTGTATCAGGCAACTGAAACCCTTTCTAGTGACAGGAAATTTTCTGCAATTGGTAGAACAAGTTATGAAAAACACCTTTAAAACATACTGATGAGAAATACAGAAGAACCATTATTTCCCCAGTGGCGGAATTTACAAATCCACTGAGAATTACCGGTTTGCAAAAGCTGCTGTTTCTGTTTCGTAGCTGTTTGATCCATCCACTACCATGTAAATATTTTGGAAAGAATTTCCCAGACTGTACACCACCAAAGCAATGCATTTTAGAAGAGGAACGGGGAATGCTAAGCGTGGACGAACGCAACTCCTACAATTTCTGCAAAAGAGCTTCACTAGAAAAAACAGGCACCTTTCCCTGCTCCCCTGGTCCTGTCAGAGGCAGCACAACATGGGACATGGTCAGCCCTCGGCAGAGAGGCACAGCACAGCTCTGGGAACCACTACTTCCACGCGCACCAGGAAACAAGAGTGCATACGATGCAGGAGGCCAAGCACTAGAGGCACTGCCAGTTCTCCAGTTTGCAGACAGCAACATGAACAAGAGAACAATGGCACGTGAGCACACAGGTCCCCACAGGCAGGAGTGGGTCTGCTTTTCAGTAACCTGGCACGTGCCCGCAGGCACCCGGCATTCCCAGGCACCCTCCCCGTGCTGCTGCCCGTGGGCTGTGGGCACACAGCAGCACACTCACTCACCTTCTCACTGTCATTCTCTGTAAATTTATTCAGCAGCCGCGTCCTCTGCTGCCCTCTCAGGTTTCGCAAGAGGGAGGCCAGGATGGAGCAGACATGTTCTAGAGAAACAAAATGAAAATTGCATGCTGAGATCAGGAGTAAGAGCTTATTTTCTCCGTAATGTGCCATCACATTTACTATTACCACTCCCACACGTAGCCTTGATGAGCTGGGTTTCCTTTCCAGCACAGTGAGCGTGGGCAGTGCAGCAGTGCAAGCAGCAAGCTGTGTTCATGGGGTGCGTGGGCAGCTCCCCTCCACCACAACCAAGCTGGGAAGGGCTCCCCAGCCCCGTTGCACTGCTCCTGCTACGCCAACTGTGCTTTCCCTCAGCCACCCTGGAAAAAGTGACTTACACGGACCACAGATTCTGCATCAGTGCAAGCGACCAGGCTGGTGTGCAACCCAAGAGCATGATACAAATAGCACCACCTACATAGAGCCTGAGCAAGACCTCAGGGACATTTGCTACTGACAGTTCCAGAGCTCTGGCACAAGTCGCTCAGTGCACCCAGTCCGGGGCCACAGCAGTGCCACAGGTGACCCAGAGCTCCTGCACAGCCACCAGCTGCACACACCACATAGATGGAGGCTGCATGCCTCAGGAGTGCCTAGTCCCATGCTCCACTGCTGCTCCAGTTCCTTACAGCATTACTGCAGAACCAGGACGCGCTGTTCAAGTGGTGGAGCATCCTGTGGGCATACCTGTTTTCACAAGCCCTAATCACTCACATTTTTAAGGAGAAGCCCCCTAAGTCTCTCAAAATGTTTTGCAAATAAAAATATTATTTGAAAACACTGACAGCGGCATGAAATAGTGACATTACTGATAGGTAAGTGGGGTCTGGAAAGGTCCAACCCCAAATGCAGAGCCCAGCGAGCTGCTATCAGACCACAACAGTTGGTGTAGGACAAAATTCCAATGACTGAGAAAGATCATTTTTGTGGTTTCTTGTAACAAAGAATGTTAACGTTAATTGATATACGTACAACTCTGTACTTGGCAGGATGGCACATTCAAATAACAGATTCCTGTCCTGTTTGGAACGGCTGACAGCAGAAGTAACAAATTGGCACAATAAAGTTCTGGTTAAGCAGACTGACGCCCACCCTAGGTGTTCATTTTAGAAGATCACCAAACAAAAATGCCTCCTGCCTTCTGACAGAAGGTCTTTCACCAAGGACACTTGCTATCAGGTTGCTGTTCCTTTGCTGCCCTTTCAGTTCCCCGTGCCCAGGGAACTTATCTATGCAGGTATTCATTCCAAGGGCTTTGCCAACTTTCAGCGTGTGTCACAGAAGAGCAAGAGCATACTGACTAAGAAACAGGTTCTGCTGCTGTTGTTTTTAAAGGTTGTGTACAGCTGACTGGCTCCAAGGGAGGCTTCCCTTCTGCTGGAGGGTGAACAGGCAAAAAACCCACAGTGATAGGAATTCTCATTTGGAAGTTGGCTGAACTAATTTCTCAGGTTATCAAATTAAGTATTCCTAAGTAAAACTGACATCTAAGTCAAGAGAAGGCATTTAAATTAAGATGAATTGAACAAACATCCTTTTATAGTTCATTAGACTCTCCAAGTGAGCAAAACTAGACTGCAATAACTGTATAGAGAAAGAGCAGAACATGCAGCCCATCAAACAAGCTCTGATTGCTTCGCCACAGCCTCTCTAATTCAGAAGGAATTGGCGTTCTCTATTTTTAGCTCACTGAATCTGCTCAAGAATTTCAAGTTGGAATCCAGCACTCGGATCTGACAGTTGGCTTGGGAAGTCCAGAGCCCAAAATCCTTCTGCTTTTATGGATAGCCGAGATACACTGACCCTCAGGTCTTTGAGCGGTTTTGGAACACAGCATTCAACACCGCATCATCTGCATTCCAAAATCTGAAATACAGAAGCATTACTTGAAATCTCACCCCCAGATGCACACAAAGAATTACACAGGGCCTGTGCAGATGGGGCTGCTGGGACCACATCCAGGCCCCGGGGTGGGGGCAGCCCCTGCCCTCAGGCTGTCCATGTCCTGACACAGCCCTGCCACGTTGCCATGAGCCTGAGCACAGCGTTGATCCCTCAGAGCTGCTTCGTAGTAACCACCAACGCCTCTGCTACAAAGCGATCCCAGTTAATCCTCTAAGGGAATGCTTCTTCATCAGACACATTGACACACACACACGAATGCTATCGCAGCACAAGAGGATCGGTCAAATTCTTAACATGATTTTTTCAGCTGTTAGGACATGGGCTAAGGTTTTTACAAGAAACAATAGCAAGAGAAGACAGACTATCAGCCTTCCTCTTGATAAATTAAGTGATACGTGGAAAGAAATGCATCCCTACAGTCAGCCAGTGCAGGAGGCACCAATCACAGCAGACTCACACCACGTCCCCTAAAGCCAGCGGGCACCAGCAGTTCCCTCCAGCACTGCCACTCAGCTGTGGCTCACTGCCAGCAGTGCCCCGAGCACGGAGTGCTTGCTGTGCCACCTGTGGCAAAGTCAAACCACCCCGAGCTGCTTGCACGCACCAGGGCAACGCCTGCGACGGGCTCCAGGAGAGCCCTGCTAAGCATCTCCATTAACTGCCATCGTCAGTAACTTACCCGGCCAGTGATGCAAAACAAAGAACAAGGAGGATTTGGTACCACAGCATTTGAGAGTTTATTCTAATAAAACTCATTTTGAGATTTAATATATTAGCGTCCACCATTTCTTCTGAATATTAGTGAATGGAAGCATGATGCGAAGGCCATTTGCACAGATAACTCCATTTTCCCAAAAGCAGATTAGCTTTTTTCTATCACAGAAATAGCTCCCTTCAGGGAACTACTCCGATCCCTTCAGGGCTCCCCAGGCTGCTCCCTGATGCTCGCAGCAGCCAATGCTGCACGCGGATGGCATCTGCAGATGAAGCAAACTGAAAAATTAAGGCCGCAGATCCAGACCTCACTACTCAAAAGCCCACATTCTAGCTCGAGCCTTCTCTGGGTAAGAAGAATTACACACGTGTATTTTCATACAACAGATGAAAATTTCAAAGCAGCGCCAGGCTCCATCACTTAAATGCAACCACAGAACCATCCCCGCAGCGCTGCCTTCCAAGAGCTGCCTTGCCAAGCCATTACCCTCGTTAATGTAACGTTAGCAACTTTCTGATGCTGGTGCTCCAAAACAAATGTACTGTTACCAGCTCACCACTGGCACATTTTTCAAGAAGAAAACAGCCGCTTGCTGAATCTGTCACTTCCCCTCACCGCCCTGCCTGCCAGGAAGGAACAACCCGCCCCAGCCTACCCAACCTGCCCCAGCTCTGCAGCTGCCCCAGGCAACAAGCTCCATGTCACAGGGCAGCAGGAGGCACTCCCTCCCCACCTTTCCTCCTGAGGATGTCAGGTATCTGGTTCCAACTGCACCAACACAGTGCTCGGCTTCAGAGCTCCCTTTTGTTGCTGTTTCCCAGCTGCTTTCCCATGGCTTGCTGCAGCAGTTAAGGATGGGTACTGGGCAAGCCTGAGTCCCACTCGCACCTCATGCGCTCTTGACAGTATTCATCTCTTACAGAACCAAGAGGAGCAATGAACAGGCACAACATCTCAGGCATCACTGGAAGTATTTACAGCTTCTTCCAAAAAGTAGTCAAGTATTAACAAAATGGAAATGGCAGTGTCACTAGAAGCAGGCTGGCTCTGACCCTAGATTCACAGGGTCTTGCAGTAATATTCCAGAGCACATTTCTGTTGAAACAGAATTTTCCAGGAGAGAGGAAAAAAAGAAAAAAAAAAAAACCAAAAAAAAAGCAACTTCAAAAGCGTGCAGTTTATTTCTGCAATGCTTGATGTTCATCGAGTCACACTTCAGTGCCCAGAGCCACAAAAACACTGCTTTTGAGGTGACATTTGTAGTTGCCTCATTACTCTTTTCAAAAGAGTTTTGCATCAAAGAGTTAAGAGCTTCAAACAACAGACCCTACAGGAGTAAAATAACTTATTAACAGCACATGAAATGGAATTGCCAGGAACTGCTGATACCAAAACAAGCAGGGCAAGCGTGTCATCAGCAGCCAGCACCGCAGCAGTGAACAGGCAAGCTGCGTGGGGCTGGAGCTGCAGGAGCAGCAATGGGGCTGGCACGCAGACCTACCCTCGTGCTCTTTTTCAGTGGTTCCAACCTTCTTGATCTTCTTGGGTGATTTCATGAAGAGTGGAAAGATGGTCCTCAGGCCAAGAATGTCAACAAATTTGTGGCAGTTGTCTGTGCCCTCGGGTCCAATCATGGCATGATCCAGCACCTTCAGGGCACTGCTGCGGGAAATCTTCTTTTCTCTATGGAAAAAAAAAAAAGGTGGAACTTAAACTTTTCAGGGACATGAGGAGCTTTGGACTACACTACTTCAAAGAGACAGCACAAAAAGGGAAATTAATGTGACAAGGGAAGTCACAGAGAGTCAGAGAACAAGCTCTGAGCAAGATTTCCTTCAAGGAGCCAGAACATTACACCGACAAATGCTTTCTTCAGAGCTGCGGTTGACGACAAGCTATTATCTTTTCATTTCTTTTCATTATTTTTATTTCTATTTTCTATTTTCTTTTTATTTCATTTTATATTTTATATATATATGTATATATATTCTCTCTCAGCTACTGAGGAAGTTATTGCTTTACCACCTTACAAACATCAGCATAGAACAGGCAGGGGAGCCTCGGTGGGTACACCAGACAAATACTGTCACACCAAAAGGATGAGGATTTAGAGCTGGCAATAATTCACTTTAATAAAGGAGCGTGCCTGATGAGCGCAGCCTGGTGGTCAGCTGGAAGGAAGAAACCCCCACCTCCCCTGCACAGAAAGCCAAAAAACAAAGTACTTCTCAGGCTAGAGAATATAAGAAATGTTTTCAGGGGAAGTAATTGCATATTGATCAGCATTTAGGAAGGTTGCACAGAGCTGATCTCTGGAATATTCATTGGGTTTAAGTTCAGGCTTTTAGAGATCAATAGTTGCTTGACTGGACTGTCTAGAGTTGATTTTATTTGAAATATTTATTCTGCTGGAGGGCAAGTCATTTATCTTAGTCTCATCTCGGTTTATTGAGGTAACTTTTAGCTGAACACTAATTCAGAGACAAGCACACAAGTATCACCGAACAGAGAGTGACTTCAGTCTAATAGAGAACCCTGAATTACAGCTTTATTTACAACCACTGTTTCCTCCTTTAATACCTCTATGTCTCAGGGAATTTATTATTCTAAAAAGAAGAGCTGCTAACATTATTTGGACTTTCCACATTAGCACAATCTCTCACCAACATTCTAGCAAAAGATACCACATTTCATGGGAAATTTCTGTATAAAATGGTTCTGTTTAATTAACCACAAGACTTCAAAAAGAGATGGTCCAAGTTTCCAGAGGGTCATTAGGAACAGCAGGACGAGAAAGCACTGAAGGATTTTAATAATCATGAAAAATATACCCTGAAATAATTATTGTTGAGCTTTGAGGAACTGTACAGAGCAGTCCATTTTCACCTCGTTTTTGCTAGACGAGAGCAAATGTTTTTGTGAGGGTCACAGAAGAGCTTCAGAGCAGGAGGTCACGTTGCCCAAGCAATGCACTTTCCTGTGAGCTTCAGACAGTAACAGAGAGAGCCATGCATTTTTCCTAGGCAACAGAGAATCTTCTTGACACATCCCCCTAGGGAATCGGGAGGCTGCATCCCCTCCAAACCCTAACACAATTTTACAGCAGAAGCAATAAAAGCCTCATGTCAGCGTGCGCAGAACTGGCGCTAAAAGCCTGCTCCTCTCTCTTTTGGCTTTGTAAGGCAAACTGCATCTAGGTTACTAAGGCAAGGCTGGAGGACTGTGTAGTAAAAAGTGGTTCCTGACCTCAAAAATAGTTCTGAAATTAATTCTGTACGACATTTACAAACTTCCCACTGCTGCCTACCCCCCGCCAAACCCTCCTATTTTTGGTAACGACGCTCCATCAAACGCCCTGCCTCCATGGCTGCGGAGATGCAATCAAATCACAGGAAATATCACGGCTTTCACCCCAGCCCCAAGCTGCTGCAGCTCTGTTCTCACAGACCCCCGTGTCCCTGCCACCTCACCTCACAGACCCACACAGCGCTGTGTTCAGGTGCCACCGCTGCCTGCCCAGGAGCCCACCAGGCAGCAGCACATCATGCTGATGACCACGCATTCAAAGCCTCAGCACAGCAGGCAGTGGTGCTGCTTTCATTGCTGTCTGGAAGAATCTCCTGAGCACGTTAAACGTTTGGCTGAAGGATGCTGTACTTGCCTGCAGTTCAGCGTGCACGGCCATCAGCAGAACAACGTGGTGAGATGTATTTGGTCGCAGCAGATACAGAATCCTGTGTTCTCTAAGACAGTAATGGAGATTCAAGCCTGATATCTTTATTCTCACAGAGCTTATCTATCTCGCATCGTTGTCAATAAACTTTCAACTCTTTGTCCTTTCATCTGCACAGACTATGGTACAATGATTAACCGTCTTTAGAGGAAATACAAAAAATAACAGATCTCTCCCCCCAGCCTTCAGAAGGAGAGAAAAATATTCTGCCCTGTTGTGGGTAAGGTGGTGAATCACAGCTGAATGACATCTCTATTCTTTGTTGTTTATCATGAACATATAAAGGTACAGAAGTGTGATACTCTCAGGCAGCTCTCCAGATAATAGCCATCCAAGTGTGCTCCCTACGTACGAAGTAGCCTGCAGGCTCCACAGCCATGCTGCCCAAGGAAATGGGAGCACCTGCATCATACACTGACTCCCAGTGACAGAAATCAACAGAATCAACTGTTATCTTAATATCCAGCAGATACTAAACATGTAAGAAAAATCACAAATGCACACCAAACACCTGCAGCATCAGTTCTTTGTCCGAATCAGCAAGAGAAGTACTAGATTAACACTTTCAATTCCAGTCTGAAAACATCATAAGGAGCAAGAAGCTTACTATGCCCTGCTAGGCGCTGCTCTCCGCAGATGAGATTTACAGTGTGGGACAAGTCAGGGTCAGAAGGAAGCTGGGTTGGGGATAAGACTCAGTGAACCATCACAGTATCGCCTCAAACAGGTAAGAACAATCTCAGCTTTTCTATTTGTCTTGACTAGACAGACAAAAGGAAAGAAGGGAAAGGAAGAAAAGAGGGAAAAAAAGTCTAACAGTAAGCATAGTCCAGGCAGCAAAAAGGGATAAAAAAATTGCAGGAAACATTCACTGAACAGTTCTTTTTCTTCCATTGCCACTTTACCAATCCCGTACAGAGTAAGTTAGATTCCTAAGCATCAGAAAACTGAGGCCTTAGAAGCTCCATCCATTTGACACCATGGAGACAAGACCTCTTTTAAGATGGAGTACAGATACATCAATGAATGGAGCCGTGAAAGCAGGGCCAGCTTCAACATGGCCCTGTGCTCCACCTTTCCAGTTTTAGTTTTTTCTGTCCCAGCACAGATGCTGTTGGCAGTTAAATCAGGTTTTGTCTTCCTAACCCCTTCACAACTATTGGGGAAAAAAGAAATGCATTCACGGAGAAATTTTCCTCTTGTCACAGTTTTCCAGCTGGGGTCCTCATATAAAGAACAAGAGAACAAGTAGAGACCAAAAATCAGAGAAAAGCTATCAAAAATCCAAGTCTGAATCCCACCCACATGGCACGAGAACTCCAAGTAATTAGTTCTGCAAGGCTAGCTCAACAGCTTAGTACTTGAGGCAGAGGGAGGCTTCCCTCTCATCCTTAGTTTTGGAGCTTTTCTTTAATTAGCCTCAAGAAAACTCAGTGTTCCTATTTGAATAATCCACATTTGGTTATTTATTCAGTTCCCTGCTGCTGCACATTACCCAGCCATGCGCTGCAGGAATACATCACTTCTCGTTGGTGTTTGCTAACCAGCCACTGCATGCAGCTCAGCACACCGAGGAAAACGAGACGGAGTCCTGCTGTGCCCAGTCCTGAGAAGTCTCATCTCAGAAGACACAATTCCAGGCTAGGAAGCAAAAGTTGACACAGCAGAGAACTCTAGGGATTCAAGGTGTGACAAAACACATCACAGGAAGAAATGAATATTTATGCCTATTTCACAAAAGCAATTTTGGTATCAACATCCACAAGAACTTCTCAGCTCGGATGACATACAACACAGCGAAACCTGAACTGGGGAACAAAAGGAAAATGCATTCCTCCTACAGACATCCAAAGGCTTTCTCTTACCCTTGTAAGGGTCTTTTGAATCCCAGCAGGATTAGTGGCCTAATCTATAACATTCTCTCATCTGGGTGTCTTCTGCAGTCCTGTAGTGGTACTTTCCAGCAGCTATTATTACAGTAAACCCATTTCTTATGAAAATTTTAAAAGTGGAGTTGGCGTGTCTGAGAAGGTGCAAGTAACATGCTGGAAGAAGTCAAGCGTACTAGAACACAAATTGTACAAACAGAAAAATACAAGCATCTAGCCAGAACATGTGCTGGTGGGTCAAAAGCAGGCAAAAAAAAAAAAAATCACAAAGTGACACGGTACCTAAGCATCAGATTCATCAGCTGGAGACCCTCGCCTTTCAGGAACCGATCCCGGTTGGAACTGAGCATCAGGCAGGAACAAAGAGAGTCAAACAGGTTCTCCATCATTTCCTGCTCTTCTGCTGTACTGGGGTTGTGTCGTTTAAACACCTGCATGACAAAGAAAATGATTTCCCTACAGTGGAGGGCCCAGTTTGACCCACACTGTTGCAGAGTGTCCGTGAACGTTTTGCATCACAAGTTTTAAGCATCTGATGTGCATAAGCCTGCAGTCATCCAAACAGCAATCATACACCTGACTGATGCACTCTCTCGTAGCTCTGCTGCCCTTTTTGCTGTCCTGACTGTATACCAACAAATGAGCAGCAGCCTGATGCATGACTTGAAAGATGATGCACGGCCTCCGAAGAGAAAGGCAAACTCAATGAGAACATAATTCACAAAACTATGTGGATAAGCTTGTTACAGGAGAATTCCTAGGCTAATGCATTCCTGAAGGATCTGCTCTGCAGCACCCTGCCCTACCGACAGTGCTACTGCCTGATTAAGAAATGTAAGCAAACTAAGAATGCGTTACCTCCAGCTAGCTCAGTGCTAGAAGCAATGCAGCACAGCACTCGGAGTGCTCAAGATGGCCAAACTGTAACCCTCTCTCCCACCCTCCTCACAACTGCAACAAAATAATTTAACTTCTGTGTAATTTAACATTAATATTCGTGAAACAGAGATCGTCCTCACTCATCACAGACAGTACACTTATTTGGCAGCTACTGAGGAATTATGCCACCACTAAGATAATGCTCTCCCCCATTTCAGTACCCACAGACTGCTGGGATAGCACTACACCCCAACTCTGTCCCCCCTGCCCACCCCCAGCCTGCGGGTCTCCTGGTGGCAGGGAGGATTACTCACAGATAACTGCTGAAGCAGCACATCGATCCCATCCAGCTCCCCGAGCAATTCTCTGTTGTCTAGACAGGAGTGGGGGAAGGGAGAAAACAGAGAAAAATGAAGCTAACTGTCAGATTTTACTGCCATCTAACACTGATACATCAGCAAACAAAATCGATATGGCTTGACAGAGTACAAAAGCTGCAGAGAAAGAGTGGGCGCATGCGCACACGAGAGCACAAGCAAAGGGAAGCCAAAGGCAAAAGGGTGCTGCTGTGATCTGAAACCAGCCCGGGGCTCATCCTAACAGCACATCAATGCCAGAGGCAGCTCTCACCATCGTTATTCTGGAGCAAAATAGCCAGCACCTCGCTGCAGTACAGCTTGTTGGCATCGAAAGGCATCTTAGCCTGTTGGGGGAAGAAGGAACAAAAGACTCATCAGGGACTGCTCTGTGTTTCACTAAACTGGGGAATGCACTGATCAAATCACTGAATGTATAAGCAATGCTTAAAGCAAAATAGAACAGCAGTCATTTTGCAGTAAGACCCAACGACAAAACAGTAATGAGCCTTTCTGATTCAGGAGCGGCAGGGTGCGTGTATGTGTGCGCATATGTAGCAAATCACCTCCAATCCTTCACACCATCCTACATCATTAGCTTTGTCTGAGTTGGCTCAGAAAGCCTCAGAACACTTTCCAGTTGTGGGCAACACAGAGGCTCCCTCCTGTGATAAGACTTCCATGGTGTTACGTGCTGTACGTGTATGCGTGGCTTATCCCTATTCTGAAAGTCTGCACCTGCCACCAAGAAAACACATCACACTAACATTAAATAGGAGCTGCCAGAGTTGGACATGAAAGCCAAATGTCATAGTTGGGTTCAGCCGGAGCAGTCATACAACGTCATACGCTCCCTTTGTATCCAAGTGTGTATTTAAAAAAAATACAAATGAAAAAACAGTGACTATTGTTTCTCCTGGAAGAAAAAAAAGAAGTAAAAATCCCTGAAGTGGGACTCTGCATGGGAGCCAGTGTTCCTGTATGCTGCCCAAGATGCTTCATCTGCAGAGAGAGACTAAACTTTAGCCAACCAAATAATAATGTGAACTGGTTTGCTGCTACAATAAAATTTAAAAAAAAATTTAAAAGTCTTCAAAATTACCAGTAACACTTAGATTCACTGTTGCAGAAAAAAAATGCACAAGGTAACAAGCACAAGGCTTACACATACCATTTGTCACCCACAATTTCTCCCTTCAGCACACAACTACCTGCAGCTTGATTGAGTAACCCTGGCTGCACGGGGCTACCACGGGCAATTATCTCAGCCCGCGACCAAAAGAAAGGCCACAACCCGAGGGCTTGCAACAGGAAACGCGAAAAGCAGGAGGATCCCAAGTGTCACAAGTATTGACTTTAAATAATGCCTCTCATTCAGAACAATCCCCAATCACGCCGCAGCGGATGGTGTTTATAGCAACCACGCGGCCCTTCCAAGCAGCCGCTGGCACAGGGCGGGCGTTGCGGCACTTGCTCGGTAGCCACCGGCTCCCATCACAGCACGCACCAACTGCAGCCGTACAGCGAGCATCAGGAAATAACGTCCTGTTCTTTCAAGGCTGCACAGAACGCCGCCAAAGCCCTGCTCGTGTTTGGAGAAGCCAGCTATTACGCTCCCCGTCTGAGCTTTCCGAGGCAATTCTGACCAACAGAATACAATTACGCAACTTGAAATGTTGTCAGCAAACAGAAATTCACGCCCCGCGCCGGGTGCCAGATGTCCTTATCAACTCCCAGACAGAGCCCTCATTTTAAAAACCACCCTAAGACGGCCTTCAGCAGCACAGAGCTCTACCCAGATGCTGAGATACCGCTTTAATCCTAAACACATCTGTCAGGGCGAGAGATTCAGGACCAAGCACCGCCGATAGCGAAGGCTTCCGGGCAAGGGTTTTATTAGCATGCATCTCCCCACAACGACAGCTTGTAAGCAAGAAAAAGCGCTGCCTGATCACACTTCCTCGAGCCCAGAGGGAGTTAACACATGCCAGGGCGAAGGGAACGCACGCGTTCAGCACCGAGTTTCACAAGCCTTTAACATTCATGTTCTGCTGCAACAAGCAGGGGAATCCAAATTGCGATTATTTTGCTTTCCCAAGTTTCTAAGTCTTTCAGCTGCAAGAGTAATTATAAGGCAGGCAGCAGACCCGCACTCCGTACATACCTGCCTGGAATAAAATTAACTTTACCTTTTGTATTTAAGCAGAAGGAATATAATTATGTGACTACCTGTAGTGAGAAATTATGGGTTACTCCTGCTAACAAGTATATGAGGGGCACAGAGGAGCATACGCATGACCACAAAGCTGTATTTCAGTGATACAGAGGGCACGCTAGCTGTACAGACATTTAAATGTGGTGCTACTAATGCCTTGTTAACAGCATTAGGAGAAAGCTCCGAATCTGTTTGCTGACTTTCCTTCACCACCTCTGTAAAAGAGTTAAACTGTCAATTCCTTTCCTAGATTTTTCCATGGCATGTTTAGGTGCCCTTTCCCAAAAGACAGAGTTCAGCTGTGTAACTCACTGCCACGGGATGCTAAAAATATCAACAAGTAAATGTGAAGTCAAATGCAACCTACTTTACAGTTGGAGGAGAGTTCTGAATTCACCATATTCACAAACGTTAGAACTTGTCACAAAGACACCCTATATAAACTGAAAGAGCCAATAACATCCCAGGCTTCTAAAATTATGCCAAACACCTTCTCCAGCACATCAGCTCCCGGTCCAGTGGCTTGTCAGTTTTCATTGTGCATCTCCCAAGTGACAACAAGAAAATAAGCTCACCTTCAGCCTCTTGAGCAGCCACTGCATGAGGCCCTGCTGCGCAGCTTCTGTGCACATCTCTGGTCGGAACTCTGCCATGTTCTCAACGATGGCTAAGAAGAAAGGCACAGAAAACATCCATTTTTCCCCCGCACCTGCATATCAGCTCAGACCTATATCAACACAGCTTTGGCAGGTCCGTCCTGCTCTTGCCAAAATAGCATATTTGTAAAACCACCTATTTTAAGCGAGACTTAAGCTCAGGTATATAATACTGTTCCAGTTCTTACACTGCCAACACAGTCCATCTTCAGACAATGTGACACCAGCTCCTGCTGGAAGACACCTGAGATACCTTCCCTTGACTGAAGGAGCAATTCTCATCACACAGAACTATTTTAACAAGATTTTGCTGCTGCTGCTGTGCAGGAACACAAGTGCAAGCCCCTTGCTTTCAGTCTCTAACTCATTCTTCCAGTCCCCAGCAACAGCAAGGAATCAGAGGGATTACAGTCCTGATTGACTGGAAGGTGTGGATGATGGCGTGCTAATAACAGAAACACACTGCAAAATAGTTACCGTGCTGTGCAAAGGTTGGTGAACAGAGGGGTAAGGATGTACTTGTATGAATTACAAATGTTTTATTATCTGAAAGTTAAATATATTGCTAAGACATATACAGCTCTCAAGTGGTTAAGCAGAGCTCACATACAAGTACACAGGAAATACAAGGTCAGTACAAGGCACAGAAATCCATCTGTGTATCAGCACGCTAACATAACAGCTTTGGGAAGAGGCATCCCACCAGCACACACACAACAAATGTTAGCTGAAAAGATTACACTTTACTGCGATTTACAATTGTGCTTGGAAGAAATTCACCGCAGGTTCTCTACCTCGGCGTTGGCAGCTCAAGGGCAAAGCACGTGAGAAGGAAAGGAAGGGGAGGGACAACCCACCCTCCCTTTGTACAAAACACACAAAGAAGTGTGAGGCTGTGCAACAGCCGCTTACCAAGTGTGTTGTGGACACCATCAGCTTCCTCTTTCACGCTTTCATCCAGGCGCTCCAAATTCTGCACCAACAAGGCCACGACCTGGCCCTCCACCTACATGGCCGTGATCACAGGCAAGATAAAAAACATGAGAGCAAAGTGAAAAGGGGAAGATGATGAAGGAGGGTCTAACACATAATAAATAAATAAATATCAATAAGCCCTACCGAAATGTCCTGCCAGACATGATTCTGATCAGGAGACATTAACAATTTTGCTCTAAAATCTCAAAGGTAGCAAAAGGATTCACCGAGTAAATCTGACACCACGTTTGTCCTAATTAATTAAACAGGTTTTAGGTTTCAGATTAAGCAGAAAAACATCTGGAGGGAAAATATGAACCTTGTCAGCCTTATTTCCTGCATCAGCCCTAATTGATTTATAATCCCACAGAATTCTTATGGCACCGCAACCCACCACATTCTAACTGTCAGCTCTGCGAGCAGTTCCACCTTCAGCAGCTCACAGCTGGTCTGCCTGCACTTTGTTACATCCTCCACCTTACCAGGCATAAAAAGCTGAAGGAACAATGCTCACACACGCAGATTCAAATCTGAAAGATGAATGACCACCAGCTGAAGCCTGACATTTAAATCTTGCTAAGATGAATGTGCCAAGCTGACTTCAGTGAGTTAACGAAACCCTGACAGCAGAGCAGGAGCAGGAACCCACACCTGCAGCTGGGGTTGCAGCCCCTCACCACAAGCAGCCTGCACTTACAGCTGCAATTGGACAGAGGCCAGCCTGACTTTGGCTAACTTCCCATTGTGGATGTGAGCTTGGAAAAGTTAGACAAAGTAACACCTGTGAATCAAAACGCTTAACGGGTTTTGTGTTCGGTGAAGCCACGGGAAAAATACAAACTACCCTAAAACATTAGATCTATTTATTTATTTTTTAAGTAATCTAAAGAGTAGATATCTAAACATTTCTCCCAAGACACACGTGACCAGGTTCTTTCAGGGAGAACAATAAAACATCTAAAACTTGGCTGTTACCAGCGGGGTGGTGACAAGGCACACGGAGAAAGAACTTTGCTTGATTTCCTCTCTCCCCACACATTTTACAGAAAACACCTTCTCTACCAGCTCCTCTCTGCCATTTCATTCATCCAGAAACCGTTCCACAAAGGCAGAATAATTAAGAACAGCCCAGAGCCAGCTGGAGGAACCCAGCTCCAGGCCAATGTCATTAACCTCTGGAGGTAGCAGTGACTGGACAAGAGGGATTGTAGCAGAAAACACAGTCACCAAACAAAACAATCAGAAGAAAACCAATAATTTCCTGTCTTTCAATTTCAACCTAACAGCTGCAGAACAAGACAGAGTTACAACGTTTAACAAATGCAGCAATTCACCAACAGCTGCCTGAAGGCAGAACAGACACGGAAATCTCAATTTTTGCTGGGCATTGCTTCCCTCAGCCTGGCACCCCCCCCTCCCCTCGCCGAGGGACAGGAGGCAACCAGCACCAACACCAAGGTGCAGGGAAGCCCACCAGCAGTTGCAAAGTGCTCAGATGCTCCCTGCCTGGTAAATTCTCTCAAGCAATGCACCTTGTACTTCTACGTGCAGGTCATTTTCTGGGGTCACTTAATCCCTACAGTACAAGGACCACTAAACCTAAACTCTCTGCCACCCTTAAAATGCATTAGCTCTGTTACATGAAAACTTTCAAGCTCTTACTTCTTAAGAAAAAAAAACCAAAAACCATAACCTCACTACAATGACATGTTCAACTACAACTAGGCTTGAGCATACACCTGAGCCAGATAACTTCTCCATGGTGCAGGCATCGTGTATGCACAGCCACGGAAAGAGGGGCAGTTCAGAGGATTCACTGTTCAGCCATTAAAATAACGCGGAGTTTACTACTTACTAGAGCGTCTATGAGGACTTCAGCTCCTTCTTCACTCTCATGGAGAGTATCTATATCAGTCAGCTCTTGGAGCAAGTCTACCACAGCTATGGAAACATGTGCTAGATGTTAAGGACAATCAACAGAGCACCAAACACATTCAATATAAAAAAAAAAAAAAACAACCAACCAACGTTGCTTTAGGCCAGTGAGCTTATGACATGACACAGAACAGGTAACTCGCTACACAAGTGGGGCACAGGAACACCAGGCTCATGAGCACCAAAATCAGGAATGATAAATATGAACGTCACTGTGTGCTTACTGTGCCAGGATATTTCACTGTTGCTTGATAATACTAAATTGTTGATATTTTTAAGTCGAAATTTCTATAGTTGGCATAACTAGGCACCATCTTGCATTGCTGAGATTGAATACAACCCAAAAGAAATGCATTATAATAACCTGATTAGGGTACGATGCTCTCAAGGACACCTAGCTAACCCGATTGAGCAGACACCTAACAAGGCCACGGCACGAAGCAGAAGCACTAACCCCTTTCTGCCTGACCCAATTAGGACAGCACGCTCCTCTAACCATGTACCTCTCAGGAGCAGCAGTGCTTCTGCCAGCCCAATTTTCACTCATTAACACTGGACTGCATAACACACGGTTCCCCTGACTGCTACACAGCTCTCTTGTACTAGGAGATGTATTCCACCTCATTAGAGCCACTTTCCCATTCTCTCAGACACTCCGATCAATCTTGCCCGATTCCCACTAGGGTAGAACAGGGTATGCAGTTTTCCACATGTCCTATATAACAACTTTGTGATGAATCTCTTTAAAATTCATAGGCTAACAACCCAGCCTCCCAGTTCTCCTGTTTGTGCATTTGCTCAGGCATACACGCAGCGGCCTGAAAAGTATTTTAAAACATCTTTTACAGCAAAGTTACAGTCGTGACTTACCAGGAAAGGCTGTAAGAGAGCTGCCTGTCCCACTCCCAAGTTAACCTGTATTGGGCACTGCTGAAGATGTTTACCAGTACAACTACTGCTCTCATCATACTCTACAGCAACCCTCTGCCAAGCCAAAGCTATCTGTACGTTTTCATGATGGGAAGATGCTACTTCCAGTTGCAGTTGCCATCAGTAACCAAACAGAAGGGTGGCTGAGACTTACCGGGCAGGCAGTCACCTGCACTTATACAAAGACACGCTCAGAGGTGCCAGAGTACAAGCTTTGAAAACAAGTTAAAGCACGACTCAATAAGCAGGTTGAGTGAAAATAACCTGCCTTGCGTTTATGCTGCAAGGAATCAACTTCCAAGCAGCAAAAGCTGAAGGAACAGGCCATGAGGAACCTCATGAAGTTCACCAATCCCTTTTCTTCCCAAAACCGAAATCCACATGGTAAATTTCTACCCCTACATTAACTGACAGGCAATATGCCAACGGATTTAAAACATTCAGTGGTGAAACTGACAAGTCCTCACCTGCAGCTGTGGCTCTAGGACAGCTTTTCATGGCTGAGGGGACAAAAGAAGCTGTATTCCTATGCACTCCGGCTATGAGCCAGCCCTGCTATCCCAGCTACAATCTCTGCCATGTGATTAAGAAATTTAGGATAGCCTGTTAATGCTATACGCACAGTACACAAAAAGACTATGGTGTCTGGCAAAAAAAAAAGAGTTATTAAACTATGGTGGCCATGGAACTGGTTATGCATGGTAGGTGTTTCCTAATGTACAACAGTAAATCGTTAACAGCCATTTAGTTCTAAGTAATTCTCATTACAGATCACAGATAAGGAAAGCAATGGTGGGTGCTGTTTGGCAGGGACCTGCATTCTACCAGGTCAAGGTTAAGCCAGATACGAGACAAAACAGGCATACACAGAAAAAGATTTAAAAACTCAACAGTGCTTTCTAATGGAAACAGTGTTCTCCAATGGATATGCAAAAAAATACTGACGTTCTGTTTTCACATTCTGCTCACTGCGCCCACTTAGAAGGAATGAATTATGACTTCTTTAATACATAGTACTACAAGCAAAAGTGCTAGAAAAAAGAAAACCAACATCTCTACATCAGACCACAACATTTTCTTCTCAACAGTCCTTTTAAAATTGCGTATTTCAAAACATCTCAGAAAGACTGATGAGTACTGCCTACTTCTTTACAGATAAAGAAAAGTCAAGAATTAATGACTTTCCCAAGGCCATGAACAACAAAAAGAAAAAACAGAAACCTCCTGTGGTCCCAAGTCAAAGTCCAGTGCCCTTCCCACTCAGCTTCAGCGCTCCTTCCATTCACTAACGTTTGTCAATAGAAGATCTCTTAAATCATGTCACAACATTTCGGTTTATTCTACCGTAGAGCATTTTACAAGCAATGCAGATTGAGCCCTATTTTAAAGGCTGCACAATGGTAGGCAAAGCACAGTTCTATTTATCAGCTGAAGGCTAAGCAGGAAAGCACAAGGATATTCAGAAAACAACAGTTTTGATATCAGACTACTAAAACTTTAACGGCACAGAAAGAAAATTCTGATATGTCCTCAGAGGAGCAAGCATCAGCTGCACGCAGGGGTCGGGTTCACTGCCACAAGAAATAACTGGTCGTGGAACTGTCACCGATATTTACACCACCACAGGGGCTACCCGCAAATTCCAGCTTTGAGAACATCACACTAAAGCTAGGGGCACATGAAGAATCTTTCACATTTATAAATCAGGGTGTAGCGCTGTGGTGAGCCAGTCCACGGCAAAGAGCTGAAGGCACGAGCCCAGCCCTCTATAAAAAAGGGTAAATTAGTCTCATTTTTACTAGGGATTGTTCCAGACAAAGGCTGCACGCAGTTCAAGGTTATATGCTGTTAAGGCCATGCTTCAGTTTTTGCTGTGTTGTTTTGCTGCGCTGCTTCAGCTTTGTCATTCTTCTGTTCAGACTCTAGCACAGCCACTCCAACTCAGACGAAAGGTTCATAAAACAAGAAAGGAGAACAAAAACACTGAAAAAAATATCAGAATCAATATTACTTGAACAAAGGCGGCCCCACTCGAAAAATAAAAAAGAAGGCATAAATTCAGTGCAGCGGGAAAGAAGAGAAAAACACATAGTAGCAGCCTGTGAAAGCAGGCTAGAAGAGATTACAGAGAAGTGCAGAAAGCCTCTCACAAGGAGAGCTGCTTTAACCACTGGAGGATATCTGTGTTGTCGTGGCCAAGCAGCCCGAGGAGAGACTGCACGGCGTTCAGTTCCACCAGCAGGTGGTACAGGTCCGGCATTGTCGCAATCACATGCATCTCCTGAATGATGTCATTCAAATCCAGTTCGGATTCCATGAACCTGAGGCAAGACAAAAAAAAAAAAAAAGCACAACGTTTGTGTTCTGCAGACACAGCCCTTCTCCAAAAAGGGAGCAACAGCCTCTCACCGGATCCCACATAAGCCAAAGTCAGCCCAGCTACACGAGGCCCCGGCACTGATTCCCTGTGGTCACATGGAATGAAAAGCTTACACCTCTGAAAACAAAGCAACTGCTTTAGATACCTGAAAGGAAAATTATGAAACCTCATTTTGTCTTTGTGCTCCCAAAATAAAAATGACATTAACTAGGATTTTAATTTCACAGTCTTTTGTACAAACAGCAAGAATTTAATAAATCAGAACGCTTCCCTTGGTTGCAAATTATTTTCTTCATGTCATAGTTGAAAGGGACTTTTTTTTTCCAACCACATATGGGTCTCCATCAGAAGTCTCAATAATGTCATTTTTAATTTAAAAAGTTAGTTTCAAATGCAGTTTATAAGAACTAAATGGCAATGTAACTGTTATTACATAGGTCTTGTGTAAGTGAAAACATCTATGTCATCAAGAAATCAATTTAGGGCTGAAAGAAAAGCCAAGGCAACAGTGGTAGGGCAGAGGGGCCAAGCACAATCTTACTTCTCCGGATTGTCAGGAAACTTGATCCGCAGCTCCTGGTTTTTGTAAGACCTCTTCTCAAAGGTGAGAATCATCTTTTTCACTGAGCTTTCATCCAAAGGTTCCTCCTAACCAAATTGGAAAGGGCAGAAAACAGAGTTCAACAAGGTTAGCTTAAAGGGGTACGCACAGCAGCTGCAGTGAGACCGCAGGCAGGCCAGCGCAGCACCCAGCAGCTCTCTGCAGAAGCTGCCAGAACTCATACACCACCACCATTCCTTTATTGATTCCCCACACCTTTGACCTGAGCAAGCTCTGCAGAGCGAACCCTTACAAACCAGGTTTTTATAAACCAGGCATTTACCAGGCACAGGTTTTTCACAGGAGAGCCAGGAGCTTCCCTGCACTGTCTGAAACGAAGTACCAACGACAAACACAGCCCTTTGCAATGGCCCTACCCGGCACCATGAGCCCTACTGAAGCTTTCTGCTTCTGACAGACCATAGTAAATTTGCATTAGCAGCTTAAGCCCACGGGCAATTTCTTTCCAGAAGTTCATTGCGCCATGTCTTTCTGCAGATCTACACTTAACTGCCCTGAGTTTATGTTCTCTTGTATTTTTTCTCACTTGGATAAGCCTTCACTTCTATTTTAAAGTCTTTTTCTAAAGAAAAAAAAATCAATATTTTACTCTACTACTTCCCTTTTATTCTGGAGAGGCTGCTAAAGCATTTCTCAGTTGGCAGCATTACATCAGCAGTACACCCTCAGCTCTCCACCTGTTACCTACAAATACAATCCCGTTATTTTCCTTGTTTCCTGATTTTAAGGCACTTCTTTTACTGCAGTCACTACCACAGGAAAGTTCTCAGAACAGAACACAAACCAGTCCCCTCCATCCCTTACACCTAGCTTTGTCTCCTGCTCATGGTTAAATCAGGAATTGCTTCTGGTATTAAGGATTCCTTGTGGAGTGACCTGAACCAGCAATCTTGAACCAGATAAAAAATTTCAATTTCTTCAGCAAACTCCATTACAATAACAGCAGCAGCCCACGGGAAGATAGTTAAAGTCTTCCATTATTACTGGATTTCCTACTTTCTCAAGTCCAACCTGCCATAGCACTTCAGAGTTATGCCACCATCCCATTCTGGTAATCAATCCTACAACACCCAAGCCACATTCTTCCTCCAATGGCATTTCCATCCACAACAGCACTACTGCAGGTGCTGACATCGCTTCCCACTATTTCATTTGACTCTGCTTCCTCTAATATGTATTACTGTAATGTCTCCATTAGAATCTGCTTTTTATGCATGCCATATTACAGTGCCCTACAGATCAGCTTGCCTCCATCACATTTACAGATACAAAGAGCCTTTTGATGGCACTTGAATTAACTGTGTTCCAAGATAATAAGCAGGAGATGGGAGTTCTAAAGGAACGCTGGACTCCCAGCCCTTCGAGCAGCTGGGTGGGAGAGCTGCACCTGACAAAGACTCACGCAGTGCAGGAATCCTCACGACTCGAGCTGCTCAGTGGGGATTCTGCCTGCAACCATTCATCCCTGAGCTCAAACGCTACAGAAATCCGGCATTATCTTTCTCAGCTACCAACTACCAGCAACTAACTGCCATGGCAATAGCTCAGCACCAGAAACACAAGGGAGATTTTCAGAGATGAATGCTAGCAACACCACATGCGAAGGAGAGTGATGTTATACAAACCCACAAGATTCGGCAGTGGTGAGTGTATTTATTTAAAATAACTTAAAAAAATCAAGCTGGACACAGACATCAGGAAGCGAACATCTTTCAGATTCATACCAATCCATGTGTCACGTTCACAGCGATCTCTTCCCTGGCCCTTGGCAGAAAGGCCAGTGCTGCATTGGATTTCTGTCTCCAAGGCTTGAAATCATTTGCCCTTGACAGCTGCTACCCCCCTCCGCTGACCCAAGACCTTTCCTGTGTAGAAGCATGTTTATTTGCAGCTGCTGCACAGTTAGAAACAGAAGGAGAAAGGGAGCAGCTGCATGCTTGGGAGTACTGATGAGAATAACAGGGTTAGAAAACTATTTAGAATCCAGAAAATATTTTCTAAAAATATAATTTAAAAGGTGATTTGCATACTCCTCACCTAAAACAGACTGAAATCTTTATTTTCTCCTGTCACACTCCCCACCTTTAAGACTTCAGAGGATATCCTTACGTTGACAGAAAAAAAAATCACCTTAAGTTGCACATGGCACGTGACCAGCTAGCTTCATCATCTACATGGTATGAAATGGACATCTCAGAAAAGCAGTTTAGTTTTTGCTTATTTCCCACAGAACACCTGTGATTTACCTCCTCATCTTCCTCTTCTCCATCTCTTTCAATTATCTGAAGAAGTTTCTTCTTCTCGTCATCGGTTTCTTCCTGCACAGCAGACTCCTCTTCCCTGTGACGGCCGTGCTCCCGTGCACTCACTTGCTTCCGACGTGCTTTGATTTCTTCCTCCTCTTCATCACGGGGCCGCTTCGTCCCTCGGTTGGGCTACAGTCAGAGAAACAAGGTGAGTGAGTACAGCCCTCCCGCGACCCTCACAGACCAGAGCACCAATGCTACCAGACGTGCCCAGGAAATTCTGACAAGTTGTTTAAAGCATTTGCTTACACAACACCAAACAACTCCGAAAACCAGCAAGGAAATTAATTTAGTTAAGAGGAACATCATACAACGAGATGGATGGCTCTGCCAAGAGCTATGTCAACACCCTACCTTGTTTGATCTATGAACGTGATTCGTGGGAAAGTATCATCATAGGGAACAGGCCAGTACTTACAGATGACAAGTGTCAACGTGCACCGCACAGCGGCTGGGCAGCCTGAAGGCTCCAGAATCAGCTGGGACAGCTGAGAGCCTCACGTCTGAGGGACAGAAGACCAATATGCTTAAGCATATAGGAGCGAAATATAATATTTTTAACCACCTAGTACGTGAGGTTATGGTGAATGCTTGCATGCAGCTTAATTCCCCTTGATTTCCCCCATCCCTTTGTCTGAAGTTTGCGAGCACTGTGTGGAGATCAAAGCCCAATTTAACGAATGCAGGACAGGAACACTGTTGCTCACTGCAACTCCACAGGGCTCTGGCACCAGATTAAGCAGTGGTTTACTTGGAACAACCTATCGTTTTATTGTACAATTTCCATTTAATTGGCAAAATTAAAAATAATTTGCCAGGGACAAGAAAACATCCATTAACCCTAATCCCATGTTTTAATTTAGACTAGAGGGGATGAAAGCATTTGCAATAGAAGGAAAAACTCTCTCCAAAAATGATAAGGATTTTACATTTGGTCTTGCTCATAGTTTTTGCAAGATTTAGCAAGTATCCTACACTCTGCAGCTACAAGAAAATAGTAATGAATTACATTCTGTTTAACAGCAGTATGCGCACTAAGAACATTGAAAACAGAAAGCAAACACGTTCACACTTCGTCAGCTGCTCAAGTTGCTCAGAAGATGGTTTATTTCACCAGGTCTAACATTTGTCCAACCTATTTCCTAAGGTGCCATCCAGCAGAAATACCAACCCCTCTGCTCTGTGGGTCCCTTTGTCTAACACGCTGCAAGTGGCAGCACGCTCTCACGAGCACAAGGCCAGCTTTTAACTGAGCTGGAATCAAACCCGAGAGGAATCCAAAAGCACACACAGAGCAATGGGCGACCTAAGGGCTGGCAGTCACAGGAGGAAGCCCTACAACATTCGCCTTCCATGTTCCTCGGTTAAAGTTCCAGAAAATCACTCCTCTCTCTCTCATTTCTAAACATTAAAAAAGGAAAATCCAACGAGACCGGAGCTGTAATGAGGGGCCAAGGGAGCTGTGCTTCGTCAGATGCAAAGTAATGTACCACGGGCAGGGACTACATCAACAGAACAAAACCTAAATTAAAACTCCATCATGAAACCAACCCCATTTCCTCTGAGTACACAATCCACAGCAGCAGCATTTACATCCTGTTTCAATCTCAATTATTTTTATCCTTTTTTGTATTTATGCATTGTTGAGGGGGGGGGAATCTTCTATAATACATAACAGAAGTCATTATGATAAATTATGGAAGTGCCCAGCATGCAATTATTAATGCTGCCAACATACTGGCAATAGACAGTAATTGAATTCCCAGGCAAGCGTTATTAAGCAGGCATTAAGGTTTTTCCTTTTGTTATTGATGTTATGCTAAACCTTACTGAGAATACTGCAATTTTTCCACCCGGTGCTATTAACACTAAGAAATCAAGGCAGAAGCGAAGCACCTGTGTTCCTGCCCAATACACCAGAGATGCACAGCCACGAGCAGCTGATTTAAGGCAAGCATTAAACTTCTGCTCATTGATTTCCAGCTTTGTTTTGCACTGGTACTTCCTAAAGGACTCTTAGCAACCAACAAGAATTAAGCAGGCGCAGCGCTGCCCTCAGACCGGTGCATTTTGCTAAGCAGCCGCATTCATTGTGTTTAAACACATTTGTTTAAATCACTTCCGAGCTGCACGCACGCACCCAAGTTTCAGCTATCTGGCAGAAAAGGGAAAGTTAATTGTTTAATAAATAAAACGGGGGTGGATTTGTTTTCTTTTTTCCTCGGTTGTGCTAAGGTGCGTTTGGCACAAAGCTGGAATTCATTAGAAAGCGCACAAGAAAACCATTTTTAAATTGCTTTATTAGTGAAGCTTAATTTTGCTCCTACTGAATGCAGTGCGTTCCCAGTAATTTATTCAGAAGACGTTTCCATTTAAATCCAACAACGAGATCACCACACACACAAAAATAGGAAAGGCTCTTAATAAGAAAGCTGGTATTTATAAAATGCAGTGAAACAAAAGCTGCAGAGCGCTACGGAAGAACTCTCCTCCTGTGTCTGTGCTGCACAACCCACACTCGGGGCTCCCCGGCCTGCACAGCACAAACGTGCACTCCCCTTGTGTGTTGCAGAGGTGAAGAGGAGGATGATGCCCCAATCAAGGATCAGCCTGGGGCTGCCTTCCCCTCCTCGGAGTAGGCTGCGTGGTGATGAAGTATCCCATGGAAATGTGAATTGTTTAGAGCTCGCCTTCAGCATCGGGGAGCTTTGCAGAAGCCTCGCCAATGGAGTTTCATATTACCAATACATCTGCTTCATAAGTAACCTTGTTATTGTGAAGCTCTGAAAGTATTAGTTCATGAAATCTGAAATAAATCTTCGTAAGTGACACAGCTGCTGCGTGGCCACGTCAGCCAACTGCAACGCGCACAGAGCAGTGCTGCAGAACGCTGCCCAGCAGCTGTCTGTTTAGGGCTCCAAAAGCACACCTCAAACCTCCAGAGCCATCTTCACCGGCTTCTGAATTTTGCTTCCAACCTTTGTGACAAACCAGGCTGCTGCCAATCTCTCTTGGCACTGAAGCACGGCACTTCTTGATGGCCCTTTACAGACTGAGAGAATTGGTACCAGGACATCCCAGGAGCATCAGGAGTCCCAAGAACTCCAAATGAAACAAAGGAAGGACCTGGGCTGCACCTGCATGGACACAGTTCATTACTTTAAGGGAACGGATCCCTTCCCTCTTCACCTTTCCCCCCTGCAGGGCATATAATTCCCCAAGACAGCGTGCTGCTATGAGAAGCACAGGGATAGGGAAAAGCCACAAAGACAAAACCTGAAGTTTCACCTCCTCATTCTAAATTAGAGCTACCATATAAAAATATGAAACAAACAAATAAGAGTACAGACCATGACCAAAAGCTGCACGTTTGTCTGGAGGGTACAAAGACCGGCTATCCCATCCCTGGTCCTGCAGATGCTTACTTTGTTCTTAAAAGATGCAACAAGAGATGAGGAGAGAGAAGGAAGCCACTACAAGCTGCAAAGGGACTCTTCAGTGGAAAGCGTCAGAGTCCTGTACACCAGCGCTGTGCACACACAAGGGCACGCACACAGCCACTATGTGCCTCCCTTGCTGCCTCCTCTCAGTCCCTACAGGAACAAACAAATTCATGAGCGACCCTCAAAACAACCAAAAACTTGCCCCCAGCGATGTGAAGTATAAGCTGTATCCAGAAGAAGCAGCTGCTAAAGCTACTGGCCCGGCAGCTGCCCACCAGGACACCTTTGGAAGCTCAGTACAGGAGTGATGTGTCCCAGCTCAGCTCTCAGCTGCAGCCACCTCTGCAAGGACAGAGCCTGATGTGCCACACAGACACGGCCCCAGCACAGCTGGCAGCCCCAGCAGCAGGGCAGGGAGGCACGCAGGTTTCTTTGACTGACTTTTACACACTTTCCAGGTTAGTGGCCAAAGATACGGGCGGAAAAGAGAGCAAGAGGTCTGCACGCAGCTGCAGGAACCACAGCAAAGAAGCTCCCAGCACGGGGTCACAGGCACGAGGCCATCACACCCTGACCCCTGACCGGGAGGCACAGCTCAGCGGGGCTGGGAGCAGCCAGCAGCCTGCCCAGCTCCACTGCCTCCACCATCAGAGTCATCCATTATGTCACAAATCCACAGCAAATTGCCTGTGCCAGCAGCTGAAATTACTGTGCCCCTCCGATGGCATGCCGAGATCCATCCCACCACAAACAGCATTCCACCAGTTCCAACAGCAGGACAGCCCGCACCCCGTTACTGCTTCTCCTTTTGTTATTCCATTTCACAAATATTTCATTAAAAAATTAGCAATGCGTAATCATCACTCAGTGGTGAAATCTGCATTTAACGAGAATTGAAATAATCTCCCTTATTCCCTCCCACGCCAATTGAAAGAGATGTCTGAAAATAACCAGAGTTGGCTTTGTCCCTGTAATTACCCGCTGTAATCAGAAACCAGACACGGAGGATCTGGGCACAGTCTTTCTGGGCAGAACAGCAGCAATATTTAATCATCAGTTTAGACCATCTGCAACTGTTTTGCAGCAACACATAAAGTTTATGGATTTCTGAGCTTTGTATAAGCTGCCAGGTGCTGGGTCTGTTTATTTGTCCTTTTTTTTTTTCTTTTCTTTTTTTTTTTCTGCAGGAGGTTCCTTTTCCCATTCTGACAGATACTGAGTGCCCAACTGGTGGCACAGAGCCCAAAATCTTCCATGCCAAATCTGGCACTGAAAGAGAACATCTTGATTAAGCGAGGGCACGGATTAAGTGTTTAGAGGAGAAACAATACAGAATTGGGCTTTTTTTGCTGAGGGAAGCTGAGAAGACCGACTCATTCGCAGCAGGTGATTAAAATCAGGCAGCAGCCATCACCCAGCCCTCCCCCTGACAGCCACTGGCACCCTGCAGCGAGGATGGATGAAGCCATCCCAAAGCAGCACACTGATCCATGTGAGGAGAGCATCAGGCCTCGCACTGCTTAACCTTCATGCAGGCAGAACCAGAGCAAGGCAGGAGCTGCTTCACGAGCCACACATCAGCCTTGCCTTGGCAGCAGCAGCTCTGTCATTGATCTGACTCTGTCCCACCACACACACGGCAGCATGCTCTGCGGCACAGGCACAGCACAGGTCTGGCTGCTCTGAATTCTATGAGAATGTACACGGGGCGGCCCTGCTGTGCTGCCTGCGGGACAGCAGCTGCAGGCAAAACCCATCACTCCCTGCCTTCATTCTAATGTTTGAGCCACAGATACCCCACAGAAGGGGACTGTGTCTTCCCAGAAACACAGCGTCTGTACTGCCTCCTGCTCCCCACCCCCTCACCTCTGTTCACCTTTTCACCAAACTCCAAAAGTCATAATCCAGTGACATGTGACTCTAATGCACTCTCTCACCTACTGACACAAAAACATTTCTGTCCAGGTAAGAGACCTGCAGAGCATAAAACCAGGACAACACCTTCAGGAGCAACCTCAGTTGAAATCTGAGGAATAAACTCAGCAACAAGAGAAGAAGCTGCAACACCTGGCAGCCACACAGCACACATCCACCTGCAGCTTCCACAGCACGCACCATGTGCTGCCATAAGCAGCAACCTGAGGGCAGGAAGAGAGCCCAGCACAGAGCCATAGGGAAACCAAAGAGATCAAAGCACGAATATGCCCTTTGCTCCAGAGGAAGACAGAACTCAGAGGACATCAAGAGAAAACCAAGAAAAATCCAACCTAGAAGCTGATTAAAAATTTAAAACAAACAGAAGTTCAACACAGGTTTACCTTTATATTCCTTAGGTATAAACTGCATCACAAAACAAGTAAATGACAGCTCTGCTATCAGTGATACTTTAGTCTTCTTCACCTCAGCTAAGAGAGCATGAGAAATGATCATTCTAACTCGATATTTAAAAAGCACAGGAAAGAGGCAGAGAGAAAACAAATGTGAACAGAGCTCAGAAGAGCGGAGCAGCACGGCCAGCACCAGGAGGGACGGTACAGACAGAGGGCAGCAAGACAGACACGGGAAGCCCCAGATTTTAAGGGAGGAAGAAAACATTGTGCTGGAGCCGACACAAGTGGGAATGTGGCGGAGTTCTCAGATAAAGGCTGCTCTTACAGCCACGCTTCGGGCATCGTAACATCACGAAGAGGAGAAGAAAGACAGAGGGAGAAGTTTCTCAAACCTAAACGCAGTTTTCCCTCTTTCCTTGTGCATCCCAGAATAACACGCTGTGAAGTCAGAGCAGCGCCCTGAGCAGCAGGACGGCCTTCTCACAGCTGAGCAAAGCACGCGCAGTGCTGCGCACACCGGGGAGCGGCCGCACCGCCACGCAGCTCCATCCCGCCGGGTTCCAGCCCCGAGGCAGGAGGAGCGGGAGCGGCAGCTGCATCTCAGGGTCAGCAGGGCCAGGGCCCCCTGGGGCCGCGGTGCCATCCCGACCCGACCGCCGCACCTGGTAGCTGAGCAGCTCCCCCACGTCCATGGCGCCGACCGGGCCCCACCGCCGCCAAACTGTCGCCAACCGCCGGGGCCGCGCGACACCGTGCCGTAAAGCGAGTAGCGCAGGCGCATTACGAGGGCGCCACTCCGCCGGAAAGCGAGGCGGGATGAGCGCTGCCGGAAAGCGAGAGCGGAGCCGCACTGTCGCAAAGCGCTGCCCCGTGGCAAGGCACCGCCCCAGCACCTGTAGGGTGCGGGCCGGGCTGGCGGTGTGACAGATATGGGCGATGGGGTCGGTTCAGCTTGGCCCAAACTTCAGAGAGTGTATTTCAGCTGTGCCTGAGCGCCTTTGAGCTAAAATCGTTCTTCATGGCCCAACAGCAGCTATGGCGTTACCTCAGCAGGAGGGCGCTGGGAGGAATTAAAGATATCCATAATGTGCGAGACAGGCCCAGCACCCTGCTGAGACCGTGACGTACTGGGGCTGCCGGCCTGCGAAATTAACGCAACAAATCTGCGCTTTAGGGACGAGATAAATAGCAGATAATCGTTGGCTCCGTGAGCTTCCCTTCACTGAGCGCTGGGAAGCAGCTGAGGGGCCCTGGAAGGCTCTGAGGGGCCCTGAGGGATGCTGACCGGCTGTGAGGGGCTCGGGCAGGCTGTGAGGGGCACTGAGGAGCAGTGGAAGAGGCCCCAGGGGACAGCAGTGAACCCAGCACAGTCGTTGCCGTTGGAACAGCCTTTGGCTGCTGCCGGCTCCTCCTGGATGTGCTCCCATGGCAGCTCCAACACAGCCTTATTGCAGCCCAGGAAACCCAATTCTCACCGAGCTGCTGCAGGGCAGGATTCAATAACAGAGCGTTTTCATCCAATAAGGGCAGTGGGAGCGCAGGGAGAATATATTGAATTAAAAAGCAAAACCGGAAGCAAAAAAAAATCCATAACCAACTCCTATAAACACAAGGATGGAGAGGAGCAGGAGCCCTTGGCACAGGGCACTATTTGGGTCCAGCACCCAGAGCTGCAGGAGGTGTACGCTGCACCCCTCACCCCGGGACCACGGCCCCGTGGCACTGCTGAGAGAATCCCTTTCTTCGTTTGATTCCTGGTTTGGTTTTCAATCCAGATGCCTCCAGATCTAATTCCAAATAAATAATTGTACTGAGTAACCCAGGTCCCCCGGTGATTAACTAAACACACGGAGGCTTGCTGAAATTGAATTAGTGGTGTGCACTCAGCCGTTATTGCCCTCCCCACATCATGCATATTAATGAGGGGTTATTAAGAAATGTAAATGATGCCTCAGGGGGTTGGGAGTGCAGGGGGGTATGGGGTGGCGTGGGTTGATATGACAAACCATTAGGAAAACAGCCTGATTGAAGCCACTTTTTAATTATGTCAGATCTTGCTCTTTCTCGGGTGCAGAGGCATTTCCGGATGTTTTCGTTTTTATTAAAATGAGAAAAAGAGAACAAGTCATAACCGGAATGTTAAATTAGCATTTGCAAAGCAGAAAATCTGCGGGCGCTGAGCAGCCCCGGGGTGAAGTGGAAGCTCTGTGGGGAGTGGGGTGTAAGGCCCCGACCCTCTGGGCTGAGCCCAGTCCCAGCAGGGCTCACCCTTTGCTGGTTCGGCATCACTGGCCAGGGGAAAGTGAGCGTGCCAAAGCTCATGCATTTTAACAGGTTCTCACAAGCACTCCCCGCACCGCGGAATAAAAGCTGACAGGTGCAGCTGAGTTAATCAGAGTGGATAATGGAAGGAAAGAAAGAAATCTCGCACCAAATTGCTGCAGGAATCATGAGACTGGGCTCAAAGGTATCCAATTAAATAGGGATGAAGCTTTAAGGCAAAGCCTGCCCTGCCCCAAGCCCGCTGTGGTGCGCAGGAGGCACGGGGACCTGGGATGTTGCAGGGACCCGGCCCCTTGCAGGGAGGGCAAGGGGGGTCTCAGTCCCTCAATGCCATGGGGACAGCCCCATCCCAGCGCTGCTCCCTGCAGCCACGGTCAGGTCAGAGCGTGTGATGTCCCAGTGCCACGGCCCTGCAGCCAGTCCTGTACCAATCCTATCCCTCCAGCGCTGGAGAAGGACTATGCCAGCGAGCAGCTCAAAAATGCATGCTTAATGCAGCCACGCTGTGGCTGATGCCATCCACCGGCATCATTGCCACTTTATCACGGATAAATCAGGAGGCCCAGGATGGCAACTGCGTGCAGGAGTTTGTTAGTATTCAGGTCTCTCCACG
This sequence comes from Numida meleagris, assembly GCF_002078875.1. Classification (NCBI taxonomy): domain Eukaryota; kingdom Metazoa; phylum Chordata; class Aves; order Galliformes; family Numididae; genus Numida; species Numida meleagris. The sequence continues at coordinate 10,339,260 of NC_034427.1, forward strand.
CTGATGGCTTCATAACTCCAGACTTGCCTCTTAATTGCACCCATAAGTGTTGAAATTACTGGAGGGTAAAATGCAGATGGGCTGTAACCTTTCCACAGCTCAGCACCGCGCGGGGCTCAGCACTGGCAGGGAGGTGTGGGCGGATTTTTCCTCTTTCCTAAATGCTGGTGGAGCTGGGAACCATCCCATGCCAAGGAGAGGAAGAGCCCTGGGGCACAGGCAGCTCTGCCCACGGGGCTCCCTGGGGCTGGACGGCATGTGGTGACACAGGGCAAAGCCATGGAATCATTCTGGGTGTGCAGGGCTGGGCAGCATGGGGTGTGCAGGGGAGAGGTGCCGGGAGTGCCATAGCCAAGCAGCACCGTGCTCCCACCACAGCCCCCCAGTGCTGCTCACAGCCCCGGCACAGCTGGAGCCGCGGTGCCGTAGTGGCACCTTATTTATGGCTCTGCTTCCCCGAGTTAAACTCCACAAAGTGTGACAATCAAAATTAAGGATTTTTCCGGAAAGTCAGCCTGGGGGAAATAGCTGGTGAGGCCGATGGAGATTTCCCAACGGTGACTTTTAAATTAAAGGGGGAAAAAAAAATATCTTTAATTTGGCGGCGTGCTTGGGATGCAGCTCACTGGGCGCATTATTATCCGGCTCAGCAAACACTCCCGGAATGCGTTCACTCCAAGCCACCCCCCACCCACAGCCGTGCCCATGTCCGTGCCCCCACATCCCTCACACCCCACGGCTGCTGAGCGACCGACTTCTGCCCCACATAGGGCACGGCTGATCCCGCAGGGACCATCATGCAGCTGCTGTGGCTCCGGTGGTGGCACAGGGACAGAGGGGACGAACCAGGAATGTGATGCAGCCGGCCCCGGCACAGCGCGTCCGCCTCCCCCGATCCTTCCAGATGAGGCAATGAAATTATTTTTCTACTTGAGTAGTTTTCAATTTAGATTAAGAAAAATCTGTGCTCCGTTAGCGGCGTTGCAGTAAATCACGAGCGAGAGGCACGCCGCGGCTGACAGCCCGATCGCTTATCGGCTGCGAAGCTTTCTCACACTGACAGGCTCCGGGGTGTGACATTGAGCGAGGGCGGTGGCGGCAACACCTGGGGCACGGGGATCCCATGGTGCCCGCACCATCTGGCAGGGGCAGCCCCCGCGGCATGTCGCAGAACTGGGAACAACGCAAACGGGCCGGGGTGTGAGGTGCAGCCCTGAGTCCTTAGCATAGCGTTCTGGGCGTCGTGTCTCCAAGACCTTGGCGATGGCTCCACCTGCACCATGCATCCCGCGCGCCAACCTGCATGGAGCCGAGCAGCTCAGCCACAGCTGTGCTCGCTCGCGTGGCAGCAGCAGGCAGCACCCAGAGCAGTGGTGGCTGTCCCCATTGGTGACTGTGCCACTGCTGAGCTGGGGGCAATCCCTGCCGCGGGTCCCAGCCTCACGCAGGGCTCCATGCCGCTGGCATCCTGCAGGGAGCGCCTGGCCCGGCACCATCAGAAGGAGCATTTGACAGCAAACAAACCATTTTTTACCCTCTGGCTCTTTCAGCTCGTTTATCGCCTGCACAGGGCAAGCAGAGCTGTCATTGCCTGAACCTCACTCATCCGTTTAACCTTGGGGGAAGAAACACATTTGTGGCGGATAGCATGCATCAGATGGTGGCACGGGAAGCGCCTGTAGCTGCTGCGCCTGATGGATGGGCTACACGGGCCTCGCCTGACCTGTGCTTGTATGTTATCTGCATTGCTGCAGGAGGCTTTTCATCACACCGACAGCTCCACCATCACCTGCCTGGCAGAGCTCCTCACTGGGCAGCAGCCACGCAGCTGCGGTGCTACCGCAGCACCAGACAGGAGATGGTGAGCCATGGTACAGGAAGGCTGTGCCATGTGCCCGGCAAGGACGGCATCACCACCTGCACCTCTGTCTCCTCTGGGCAGTGGGGAGCAGCCACCCCTGGCCACACAGTGTCAGGAGCTGCAGTGTCCGTGCAGGGCTGCCCCGGGTTCCAGGCACAGCACCCATCCATCCCTGGGCACAGACACTCACCCTTCCCTGTGCTGGGTGTGCCCTGCGACTGTGCCCTGTCAGCACACATGGGGTCAGGTACAGCCCAGCACACAGCTCAGCACCGGGGCTGCAGCACCTCCGAGCAGCAGCAGGCACAGCTCCCGTCCCCAGAGGCACTGGAGCAAAGGCTGGGAATAAACGACTCTGTTTATGAAGCCCATAATGGAGCCAGCAAAATCAGTCACTCGGCACAGCGGCGGAGCTGCGCTAATGGGACGTTATTTATGGCACTTCCCTGCCGGTGCGGGAGCTCAGTGCGTCCCGCTGCCAGGCATCACCCCGCACGCCCTACACCACGTGGCACGGGAGGGGGCAGGAGTTGGGGCAGGCAGTGGAGCTGTGGTTCTGAAACTGGGGATGACATGGGGATGGCCCACAGGGAGCAAACGGCACCCACGATGCTGAAGCTCTAAGGCCATGGCAATGCAAACCAGGGGCCGAGGGAGCCATCGCCACCAGCACTGGCAGCAGAGGGAGAGGCCAGGCTGTCGCACGTGTCCTTTGGGTGACATTTTGCCGATGAGGGGCCCTGTGACAGTGACAGAGAGGGTATTGAGCCGGGCAGTGCCGTGCCCGGTGACGGATGAGCGCTGCCAAGCGCCGACACAGAAGCCATTTGGTGTGGGGAGATGATAGATGCTAACACTAATTTTAAACACAGGCAGCCGAATTCCTCCAGACAGGCGCGGCACTCAGGATTTAGGGCACAGCTGCTGGGTTCAGATAAGGTGTGAAATCAGCCCGGCGCGCAGGGTGTTACCCAATAACGAGCGCCTTGTGATGGATGGGGGCATCTTCCCGCTGCAACCTCAAATTTGGAACCTTTCACATCTCCTGGCATCAGTTCTGCTCCGAGCTGCGGGATGCGACCCCCCCAGCACCAGCCCCTGCCTGCAGGGACCCACAGCCTGGGCACCGCGCGGGGCTCATATCTCTGCTCTGTGGGGTGACACAGTGCCTGCTGCCACCACCTGCACTTCCATGTCCCCTCCCTGTGACACAGCCTGGGGACAGCCCCATGCCAGGGGCTCCGAGCCACGTGGGCAGCACCAGGACACGGCTCAGCCCCAAATAGTTACGGCAAAAGCGATGCTTGAAATGGCAATCGCTGTGCTTGTCTGTAGCATTTAATCTTTCTTCTGACCTTATAAAAAAATCTATTTGTGTTGAGATTTTAAACTCAGTTCTTAAATCACCCACTACAGGCTTCACACTGTATTAATTTCTCCTCAAGCAAATGAGTTTGGTATTTGCTGTTCTCCAGTAGCATCAGCACCAGAGAGCACAGCGGAACCACTGCGCTTCCGCCCTTCCACTCAAAGCTGAGCATGACACATTCACCTCCTTCTGAGAGCTGGAAGAGGAAAAGCAGGAACAGGAGAGCCACCCCCTCCATCCCATCCCATCCCATCCCATCCCATCCCATCCCATCCCATCCCATCCCAATCCCAATCCCAATCCCAATCCCAATCCCTCTTCTCCACTACCAGGAGCTGCAGGAGCTGCACTGGAGGCAGTGGGGCAGAGCAGTGCTGGGATGCACAGCTGCAGTAGGAGCTGATGAGCTGCAGGCAATCTGCCATTGATTCGGAGGTGATTGCTGCAGAGGTGAAGCGTGGTCAGCTTGCCTCATTATTGTGCAAATTGCTGGAAATGCAAATCTCTGGGTGCACCTGGGGAAAAATGTATTCATAATATTACTTCTGATTAAGGTCACAGGGCACTGTCTGCTTGTTCAGTGGTGTCTGGGCTCCCTTTTCTCTATTGAATCTAATACTGGGTTTATTTCTGTATCAATGACATTGGAGTCCTTAGAAGATATTTTATCATTGAAAACTCTCACACAACCACATACCAAAGATTTGGTTGCAGCGCAGTGCTCCCTGCTCTACATCAGGATCACAGAGCTTGCTGGTGGCAGCCTGGGGACCACCAAGTGAATCTGCACTGGGGATGGCAGGTGGCACCTACACCAACACGGGGCCCTGTGCAGCTGCACGCTCACCGAGCAACACTGGAACGGCCAGCAAGGAGAGTCAGCAGCCAGCAGGACAGCCCTCCACATGGGCACAGCATGGCACAGCTTGCCACACCTTGCCACACATCAGAACAGCATGGCACGGCATGGCACAGCTTGGCACACATCAGCATGGCATGGTATTGCATGGCAAACCATGGCACAGCTTGCAACATATCAGCAGGGCATGGCATGGCACAGCTTGGTACAGCTTGGCAGACATCAGCACAGCATAGCATGTCGCAGCATGGCACAGCTTGGCACACATCATCATGGCATGGCATGGCACACTTCAGCATGACATGGCGTGGCACAGCTTGGCACTCATCAGGATGGCTTGGCACACTTTGGCACACATCAGCATGTCATTGCATGGCACTGTATGCTACTTATTGGCACATATCAGCACGCCTTGGCACTGCTTGGCACACATCAGCACAGCTTGGCACTGCTTGGCACACATCAGCACGGCTTTGCATGGCACAGCATGGCAATGCTTGGCAAGCATTAGCACGGCTTGGCTCAACATGGCACATGTCAGCACGGCATGTGTTCGCACAGCTTGGCACACATCAGCACAGCTTGGCACAGCTTGGCACACATCAGCACAGCTTGGCATGGCACAGCTTGGCGCACATCAGCATGGCACAGCAGAGCATGGCACAGATTGGCTCAGCACTGCCCCATCTGGCTGTGGGTCCAACCCTTTTGCATGCAGATTCAGTGGGATCCCTGCACTTGCGATCAGCTGAATGGGCATGAGCAGAATTCCAACACACTGATTTATTGCTGAGGAAACGCTTAATTTAGGCAATGTACTTAAAGGAACTAATTAGAATTGCATTAATATTTATGGACCTTATGGAGAGGCTGATAGTCACTATTTGAGGGTATTAACTGTTATCTTACACCAGGCAGGACTGTGGTGTTTGGAGACAACTCTAATTGTTGGCGAGGGCAATCAAGATCTCACCAAACAACAGCCAGCCTGGAGCTGCACATCCACACCGCATTTGCAGTGCTAATGAACATCAGTTGCAATTAATAACCCTGCTTGGAGCTGCTGAGCATCACCCTGGGAGGAGGAGCATAGCCGCTGCTCGGGGCAGACACAGTGCTCCCATCCACCTGCGCAGGAGTTGGGCCAGGTACCGGGGCTGCAGAGGTGGCCGTGGGCTCCTGTGGGGCTGGGGCTGCTCCTGGGGCAGGGGCACACTGGTGTGTGATGGTGGGCCGGGGCGGAGCCCCTCTGCACAGCGCCCACCACAAGCGCATCCATCGCCCTGCCCGCACGGCTGACCTCTCACTATAGCAAAGTTCACATCAATTCTCCTTCCCCTCATTTGTCTGTAAACCATGAAGAAAAATCACCTCCGTCTGCCCACATCGGGCAGCTGCCGTGATGTATGGCTGTAATAAAAACCCCATTTTGGGAGGCCGCCTTCCTGTGCCGCCAGCCGGGCTGTGCCACGGTCCAGAAGCTGCCCCCAGCCCTCAGGCAGCAGCATGTGCCCCACTCCCCCCAGCTCTGTGCCACCCGGCTGGGGCCATCACGGATGGGGCTGTTAGTGCTGGGATGAGCAGCGCTGCGGAGGTGGCCACGGTGCTGCTGTCATTAGCCCAGCATCCACCAGCGATGCCCAACTCTCCCCCTGCCATCCTGTGCTCACGGCCCCATCCCCATCCCTGCCCCAGTGCCCCGCAGATGTGCTGGGAAGGGAAGACAGAGGCTGTGGTGCTGCTCCAAGCCAGGCGTCCTGGCGGCTTTATTGTGTGGGGCAGAGCGGTCGGCTCTGCAGACCTGGGCGGGCTGCGGTGTCCTGAGGTCAGTGCTTCTCCAGCCCTGGGGAGAAAGGCAGAGCAGTGAGCAGGGCTGCAATCGGGTGGGCTCTGTCAGGTGCTGCCACCCACCACAGTGCTGCGGTGGCACTGCCAGTCCCCCAACCCGCTCTCCCAAATGTGCACAGAGCAAGGAGAAGACACCTGCAAAGAGAGAGCCCTTTCCTCCTCTCCCGTGCAGGCTGAGAGCATAGGACTGGCAGGATTAATATTTTGATAATCAGGCACAATTATTATTGCTAAGAGCATTGCCTGCTTCATGCCGAAGACAAGCTCAGCTCCCAGGACGGAGCCGTGTGCTGATTGGAATCACCGAGCAGGAACGCTTCGAGTCCCCGCGTGGTACCCACGTGCACAGAGGCCGAGCAACCGTGGCTGCTGCTGCCTGGCCACTGCAGCATGGCTCCGTGCAGGAGGGCTCCGGGTAGACCCGGCAGCAGCAGCCCCAGCAGCATCGGGTGCTTTCCCCTGGTGCACACTGCGCTGCCCTGAGCATCCTTCACCCCGCTCCGTGCTCCCACCCGTGCCCGGCTCTCACCGCGCTGGCAGAACCGCTGGCACTCCTCTGCTGTACGGAAGTTGCCGGGATTCCCCCCACAGCCACTGTGCACGAACACTTGGCACGACCCCGAGGCAGGGATGCAGCGATAGACGAGTCTCCCACGGTAGGGACCGTGCGCCGGGGGCAGGCGGCACGGCTCCGTGGGCTTGGGGCACCGGTGGCAGCCCCAGCCCAGCAGGCGCAGGAAGACACTGAGCCTGGAGCCCTTGCGTGGGGGTGGGCAGCACCGCAGGCGGTTGGGGCAGTCGGTGTCACCGCTGCAGGTGCTGCTGTGGCGGCCGATGTCGTGCGGCACCTTCTTCTTGAGGTAGGTGTCCGATCCGGCTGCGGGTGGGGAAGGAGAAGGGCTCGTGTCCATGGGGTCTGTCCCAGCCGTGGTACCGAGCCTTGAGCCCTGACTGCCCTTACCTGGCACCTGCTGCAGGCAGCTGAACTCGCACTTGGTGCGGCAGCGCTTCCTGCTGCCCTTGCAGTCATTGCTGTCGTGCCTGCATTTGTTCAAGCAGTTGGTCATCAGGTCAGGGTCAGTCCGTGGGTGGGAATCTTCCGTCGCTGGGGGTGACAGGCAGTTGGAGCCCCACCAGCCCCTCCCATGCCCATCCCTGTCCTATCTGTCAGGTGGGGAGACAGAGGGACCAAGAGGTGGGAGAGGTGGGGTGCAGGGGTCGTGCAACAGCCCCCATGCATGATGTACCCACAGTGGGCAGTGACCAGACCTGCCCAGACGAGAGCATCCCATTCCTGTGCTAGGATGGGGTGCAGGACCCAGCTCACCCCCAGACAGTGGAGCACGGGCTCTGTGGGGCCCATGGGGCTGCCGGGAGGGTGGCTCTGCTCACCTTGCTGGCACTTCTGTCCACAGCCAGCGCCACCCTGGCACTTTGAGGAGCAGATGTTACCACAGGGGCTTGCGGCGGTCGCGCTGGTCTCAAGGCACTTACCAGGCTCCCCTGGGAGGGAAAACAGTGGGGGAGTGACAGAGCCCCCAGCATGGCCCCTGCAGCTCAGTAAGAGCTCACTGCGGGTCCTGTGCCAACCTGGCACCCACAGCCCCATCCCCGCTGCCCCTTCCTCCGGCACAGCCCGGCAGCAGTGCGGGCACATGGAGCATCGCAGCGCCCACAGGAACACCGCTGCCGTTGGGATGCGTTGAACCTGGGGCAGAAGGAGCACTTTCCTGCTACCGCCCCCAAGGCTGCGCGCATCAAAGCTGCATCCCGGCCTCGGGGGCTGCTGCGGCTTTTCTTCCCGTTCCCCTCGCAGTGTGATCGAACGCACCTCGAATCCCACAGCTCCGTGACCGTGCCCTAACCGGGACACACCGGGACTCACCGGGTTGCACGGAGGGGCCGTGTGTCCGTGCCATCTCACCTGCCGGTGCGTGCCCTGACGCCGCCCGGCCCCGGCCCCACGGCGCCGCCAGCAGCAGCAGCAGCAGCAGCGGACCCGGCTCCATGGCACTGCCCTCGCAACGCCCGCACCCTGACGACCTTATGTACGGTCCGGAGCCCTGCCCCGGGCCTTGCGCAACACCGGGGCTCCTCCCGGCTCGGTCCAGCACGGCCCGGCACGGTTCTGCTC